>NC_053022.1:306597918-306699675 GCF_003073215.2 Triticum urartu
AGTAGCTCTTAGGATATCTTTCCGACGGATGTATGATATGAAATTGGGGTTCGACGTCTAGTGGTCCACCTATTCACGGTCGGTTTTACAGTGGTCTCGTTGTGTCTTAAAGAGTCCTATGCCGACTCGGGGACGCTTCGTATGTCATGTGCACTGCCTTATACATGATGGTGCTGTACGATCGAGCCCGTGTAGGCCCCACCATGAAAATTTCGGATGAGATCTCTATCATATGTTTGTTCCGGCTTATTCCGCAAGCTAATCCTTTGTTTTGTTTTGAGTTGTGGTATTCGAGTTGCTTCGAAGTCAAGTGTTGATTCCATACCTTTCCGAACCGGTGTTCTCATACTCCGATGTGAATACTAATCCTTCTCGATAATCGAGATTGTCATATCACTCCTTTTCAACCAGTGTCTCTCTCTTTAAGTGGATCCGATCATTTCAACATTAGCAATATCAATTCTCAGTTCTTCTCAATGGTGTTTGTTTCAGCCATCTCCAAGTTGCCTTTGTTTTTCCCACCCTCCATCCCTTGTTTTCTCCAAGGATTCAGATTTCTTGATCAAGTATCCATCTTATTGATGCGAGGCCTCTTCATTCTTTTTCTGTCAATTTTCTTATCCGGTGATTCTCATGAAGATTCTAACGGAGCTTCTAGTTCATCATTATTCGTTCTTTTTCTTTTCCGATGGGTCGAATTCAAGTTTTTGGTGTTGACCATATCCTTTACTCGTTTCAAATGTTTCTTTCATGCCGGTGTACCTCATAATCATTCATTTCTTGCTATTCATTTGTTCGGGAGTGCTGAAGATATCTCAGAAGACTCGTCTTTTCATTCAAGATCCGTCCAACCTATTTCGAGATTGTTATCTCATTCTAGCCATCTAATTCAACTGGTGCAACCTCTCTTTTAAATCATCAACGGTGTTTCTTTTGAGTGGACCCTAACCCACAGGTCTTTTGCCAGGATCTTACCTGACTCTTCTTATTTTCCCGGAGCTATCCCCAAATTTTCTTTTCGAAGTTTGATGTAAGAATGATTTATCATCAGTCAAATGTCTTTCTCCAAGATTTTTCAAATTCTTTTCATAGTTGGCTCAACCTCTTCGCTTTTGATTCTTCCGGAGTATCTCAACAATACATGGTGGTGTTTCTCGTCGTAATTCTCAGATTTGGAAGGCCGAAGAAGATTTTCTCTCAATCTTGCTCCATTCTCTTCAAGATTCGTGGTTCTAGTTCAAGGCCATCCTCTCATAATTGTTTTGATTGTGAGAATTCCTTTCACCTATCTGGAGTCCATCAATTCAGGTTTATTCATTCTCAGCTTTCAGTTATCATTCTCCAATCTTACCGGTGCTTCGTTCAAGTGATCTCTAATCGGCTCATGATCTCTTCGTTATCATGTATCTAAATCCTCTCAAGCATCTTCGTTCATTTTATAATTCTTCCAGGTGTTTCTTTATCTTCTCTTCGTTCATTTTCAATTCTTACCGTGGTTTGTTTAAGATTTCTCTTCCTTCCTTATCATATCAATTCATTCGTTGTTTCAATCCTACCGGTGGTTCATTAAGTTTGCGCTATATCTATCTAAATCCTTTCTACGAGAATAAGTCGTATGTGATCCGTTGCTTGTCATCAATTTAAATTGGTGAAGGATAAGCAGAATGTAATTCTTATTCTTGTTTCATCGTAGTGATTAATCCCTTATTCCGGAGGTTCTTCAAATTCTATATTTTAATTGTTTCATCTTTCTTTTCCGGAGGTCCGAGGTTTTCCGTTTTATCTTGTCGCGAAGACCCATCTAATCATTACAAGGATTCACCTTGTGTTTTCAACTTCTCTTTCCTTCCGTTTAATCATTCCTTTGTTTACCGGAGTTCTCATGAAGGCTCTACAAGATGGTTCACCAAGGATTTAATTCTTTCTCGAAGTGTTCATCAAGATTCTTCTTAGAGGAGCTCAAGTATTCTTTATCTTGCATTTTTAAAGTGCAATTCTTTCAACCGTATCATTCGAGGTGGTATTATGCCATTCTTGATAATTTGAGTTCATGCCTCATGATTCACATGTTGTCAAGAATGAGGTATCATAAATCCATCCATCTCTTCATTGGAATTACCTTGGGTTATATTTCACCTAAAGCTTTCCGTAAGGATGTTGCTATTTGTGGTGCTTATAAATGATCCAAGTTCTTCATTTATCGTACCAGTGAGATAAGTTTCTCGTCTCCTTGTTCATATCAATCCAAATCCTTTGTTTCTCGTTAGTGGCGGAACTTCACCTCGTAGTTTTGAGATGTTCTCCATAAGCCCACTATAAGCCTATCTTTTATTTTCGTTGTTGGTTTTCCAAAAACTCCGTTCTAGCATTTGTTGTCAGTGTGCTCTCCCAAGATCTTGTTTCCCTTCGTTCATTCCATTCTTACTTTTGTTTCGAAGGCATTGCAATGTTGCTCTTTTCAACCCATCATTCTGTTTTGTCAAGATCATGCTTCTTTCTTTTGCTTATCCATTTAACCGGAGTGTTCTGTCCTTTTTGCTCAAGTTCTTTTCGCCTTATCAAGCCTTTCATCCCTTCTCAACCGGAGTGCTTCCCAAAGTTGTTCTTCCTTGTTCCTCTTTGCTAACGGAGTGCTTTCAACTTCATTTATCTCCGTTGTATTCTTTTTTCGAAATGGCTTAACCTTTTCAAGGTTCTTTGGTTTCACTCGTTTGTCAAAGGAGCAACTTAGTTTACATCTTCTCTTTCTCTTCCGTTTTTCCCTCTGGTGCCATTCTAGATCTCGGGACGAGATCCTCTCATAGTGGTGGAGTGTTGTAACGCCCCGTGACCGATATGCCAGGTGTCCTCCAGTTATTCGCTGTTGTTGCCTTGTCATTGCTTGCGTGTCATGCATTGCATATCATGTCATCATGTGCATTTCATTTGCATACATGTTCGTCTCATGCATCCGAGCATTTTCCCCGTTGTCCGTTTTGCAATCTAGCGTTCCTATGTCACCCGGTGTTCCTTTCTACCTCTTTTCGTGTGCGGGTGTTAAACGTTTTCGGATTGGACCGAGACTTGTGATGCGGCCTTGGTTTACTGCCGGTAGACCGCCTGTCAAGTTTCGTGCCATTTGGATTTCGTTTGATACTCCAACGGTTAACCGAGGGACCGAAAAGGCCTCGTGAGTGTTGCAGCCTAACACCCCTCCAAAGTGGCCCAAAACCCACCTAAACCCCTTCTATCATCTAGAGCGTTCGATCACGATCGCGTGGCCGAAAACCACACCTCATTTGGACACTCCTAGCTCCCTCTACCTATAAATATGTGTGCCTCTCGGATTTTTTCGCGCAGACGAAACCCTAACCTCCTCCGCGCGCCGCCGGACATTTCGTCCCGCGCCGGACAATGTCCACCCTGCCCGGCCACCTCACTCCGACCAATGGCAGCGTGCCACGTCACCAACGCCGCTGGCCATAGCAAATCGGATCGCGCCACCTCACCCTCTCTCTCCTCCCACCACCGCGCGGCCCCGGTCGCCGCCGCCGCCCAAGGAGCTTCGCCCCCGCGCCTGCCTCTCCTCGTCGCCGCGCTCGCCGCCGATTCGCCCCGCCACCGATTCGCCCCGCCGCCGTCGCCATGCACCGGCCACCGCACCGCCCGTCCGGCGCCACCGCGCCTCGTCGCCGGGCGCCGCCCCACCGCCACCTTAGTCACGGAGCTTCGCCGCCGCGCCTCCCGATCTTCTCGCCGGAGCTCCGCCCCGCGCCACCATTTTCTTCGCCGTCTTCGCCCACATCCGCGCCTCTCGCCGGACCACCGCGCCCCGCCGCCTCGGTTGCCGCGCGTCGCCGCCTCGGCCTCCGGCGTCCTCGCCGATGTCAGCCGCCGCCCTGTCCCAGATCCACCCCGGGTGGATGAGATCCACCGGGTGCCCCATATAAACGTGCGTCCGCTTCCCGGTTCCCTCCGTCCCGAGTTGACTTTTCCGGAGGGTAATTTTCCACTAAGTCCTCAGATCTGATGTTAATTTTTAGGCTTTTTCATCATGTCATAACTCCCTCATCGTAGCTCCGATTTGAGCGTGTAGCATATCAAAATGTTCGTCTCAACGAGTAAATCATTTCATCTCATTGCATCATTTTCAGTTGAGCTCATATTGATGCCCGAAATGCTGTTGGGAGAGGGCTATGTGAGGAAAGTTGCAGATCTGTTTCAGCAAATGGCATTTTGTCATTTTTGCCATGATTAATGTGTGCATGCTATGACCCTGAGCTCTACATGTGTTTTGTTATATGCCATGCCATCTTTACAGAGGTGCTTGTCATGTATTTTTCTGATGTTTGTGGTGACTAGCACAAGCTTGCAAAGTAGCGTAATCGGTAATGTTGATTTCAGGGACTTAGAATTTCACTAAGTCCTTGTCCTGATTTTGTCGTTATGTCATATGTTCATGTTGTTTCCTAGTGATCCGTGCCTCTTTTGAGGATGATCAGTAAGGATGTTTTGTTAACATTGTGGTGCTCTATCCATCCATGTCTTTGTTTGCATTTATGGAGCACCCTACCTTGAGTCAATCGAGCTCTACTTTTTTTATAAAATGTTCCTGGCAGATTGTTAACATGTTTAGCGATTTTGCCGAGGTTGTTGCTATTGATCCGTGCATGCTATGTTATTGTTCTTGCCATGTCTAGCTTCTATGCCATGTATTCTTGATGGGTGTATGCTTAGTTTTTCATGCCATGCTCTGTAGTGAGTGCACCGAGGGCGTAAACATGCATACTCGTTAACTGTTTTGCCATGCTCCAGTTTTTCACTAAGTCTGAGATCTGTTTATGTTTTTGCCATGTTCACATGCTTGCAATTGTATTTTCTGATCCCTTTTGGCTGAAGGTCACTAAGGGACTTTTGTTAAGTGCTTTGAGTAGCTTCATGCCGTGCCTTTCTTTGCCATGTTAAGTTCCTGTAGCATGTAGTTTTCATGCTCTAAAGTATGCTTTCTGATGATAAATTCCAGAATTGTGTTAATTTCACTAAGTCTGAAACCTGTTATCTTTTGCACTTTTGCCATGTTTGTTTGAACTTGTTAATGGATGAATTAGCCGTAGCTTAGTGTTCATCTTTTGTCAAGCATCTTGAGTGGATCCCTGCCATGTATTTTGTTGCCATGTTTGAGTGTTGTGGCATATTTATCTGGATGTGTTTAGTTGGTCACTTGCTGATTATCGCAGACCGGTGCCATATTTGTTTTGCTTGCCATTTCCAAACCGTGCATCCGATTCCGGTGATCTTTATATCGATTTCAACTGAAATCACCTCACCTTTCCAGTGGAACTCTTGGATTTCCAAGTTGAGGCCAAGTTCAATCATTTCCTTTACAAATCATGCATATGCATCACATACCGCATCCCGCATATCATACCATGTTCGTGTGTTGGTTGTTTACTATGTTGTGTGCTTCTTTCCGGTGTTGCTTCTTCGGGTTGGTTCCGGTAACGTCGCATTTTTGAGGACCCGTTCGACTACGTCCGTTTGTCTTCTTCATGGACTCGTTCTTCTTCCTTGCGGGATTTCAGGCAAGATGACCATACCCTCGAAATCACTTCTATCTTTGCTTGCTAGATGCTCGCTCTTTTGCTATGCCTATGCTGCGATACCTACCACTTGCTTATCATGCCTCCCATATTGTTGAGCCAAGCCTCTAACCCACCTTGTCCTAGCAAACCGTTGTTTGGCTATGTTACCGCTTTGCTCAGCCCCTCTTATAGCGTTGTTAGTTGCAGGTGAAGATTGGAGCTTGTTCCATGTTGGAACATGGATATTTTGTTGGGATATCATAATATATCTTATTTAATTAATGCATCTATATACTTGGTAAATGGTGGAAGGCTCGGCCTTATGCCTGGTATTTTGTTCCACTCTTGCCGCCCTAGTTTCCGTCATATCGGTGTTATGTTCCCGGATTTTGCGTTCCTTACGCGGCTCCTGAGGGTCATCATTATTTACCCCCCCCCCCCCCCCCCCGCCCCCCCCGGGCCAGTGCTCCTCTGAGTGTTGGTCCAAACTAGAGCCCTGTGCAGCACCCCCTCAGGGAAACTCGAGGTTTGGTTTTAGTTGTATGGAGAGCTCATCTGAGTGTGCCTTGAGAACGAGATATGTGCAGCTCCTATCGAGATTTGTCGGCACATTCGGGCGGTGTTGCTGGACTTGTTTTACCATTGTCGAAATGTCTTGTAACCTGGATGCCGAGTATAATCGGAATGTCTTGGGAGAAGGAATATCCTTCGTTGACCGTGAGAGCTTGTGATGGGCTAAGTTGGGACACCCCTGCAGGGATTCGAACTTTCAAAAGCCGTGCCCGCGGTTATGGGTAGATGGGAATTTGTTAATGTCCGGTTGTAGAAAAGCTGAATTTGATCTTAATGAAAACACATCAATCGCGTGTGTAACCGTGATGGTCTCTTCTCGGCGGGGTCCGGGAAGTGAACACGGTGTTGGAGTTATGCTTGACGTAGGTTGCTCTAGGATCACTTCTTGATCATAGATTCTCGATCGTGCTTTTGCCTTCTCTTCTCGCTCTCATTTGCGTTGTTAGCCACCAAATATGCTAGTCGCTTGCTGCAGCTCCACCTCATACCTTTACCTTACCCATAAGCTTAAATAGTCTTGATCGCGAGGGTGTGAGATTGCCGAGTCCCTGTGGCTCACAGTTACTTCCAAAACCAGTTTGCAGGTGCCGATGTAACCGAGCAGGTGACGCAACCAAGCTCAAGGAGGAGCTCCATTAATATCTTGTCCTTCGTGTTGTTTCGTGCTAGTTGATCAGTAGTGGAGCCCAGTTGGGGTCGATCGGGGGACCTTGTCGCATTTGGGGTTGCTCTTTATTTTGGTTCCATAGTCGGACCTTGATTGTATTTGGTTGTTGTAATGCTTTATTCATGTAATTGTGTGAAGTGGCGATTGTAAGCCAACTATGTATTTTTCCCTTATGTATTACATGGGTTGTGTGAAGATTACCTCACTTGCGACATTGCTTTCAATGCGGTCATGCCTCTAAGTCGTGCTTCGACACGTGGGAGATATAGTCGCATCGAGGGCGTTACAATGAGAGACTTGTGTGGTTAGTCAGGTCGTGGCCGACACCCTCGCCAGGCTTCCGCTTGAAGGTTGCCGAGGTACATGACGTGTACATGGTGATAAGTGGTGACAGCGTGTGTGAAGAAGTACACCCCTGCAGGGTTATCATGATCTATTCGAATAGTCGTGTCCGCGGTTATGGACTTCTTGGATGCTTACGTGGTACATAGACAACTTGAAGTGGATACTCTAAAATGCTCAAGACAAGTGTGAGTGCTATGGATGGCTTTCTCGTAAGAAGACGAGGATGAACCCATAGTAGTGTATTGATGTGGTGATTAGTGGACTCGTGTGTGCTGCCTCACCTCAAAGAAGTTTCTCGTTGTCGTAGAACAGGATAGCCACTGAGTCAAAGCTGGCTTGCTGCAACTAAACCCTACATTACCTTCTTGATACAAATGCATGTATGATAGGATATGATGTAAGTCTTGTTGAGTACCTTTGTACTCACGTTTGCTTTATTTATGTTTTGCAGGTGAGACATCTGTCTCACTAGTAGTACCGCTTGGACTTCGACGAGTAGCTTGTTACCTCAGCTACGATCTTGTACCCTTGGGAGGGACTTGTAGATAGTCAGGCTTCTTAGCCTTTTTCTTTTGTAGTTGTATGTACTCAGACATGTAATGCTTCCGTTGCTTGTATGCTCTGAATGATGGGTCATGTGACCCCTGTTTGTATTTAATGCTATGTGGCTCTCTTAGGCCTTTATCTATATGAGTTTGCGTTATGTTGTTATGCCATGTTGTACAACACATACTTGTATATTATGCGTACATGTAACATGTATTGCTATGCGTGGGATACGACAACCTAGTTGTCTATCCTTGGTAGCCTCTCTTATGGGGAAATGTAGTTTAGTGCTTTCACCGAGCCATGGTCGTCCGCTACAGCCCAGTTTACCCGGAGTCCTGCTAGCCCAGCACTACTGCTCCGGAACACTTAGACTGGCCGGCATGTGATTCACTTCGTTCCTGTGTCTATCCCTTCGGGGAAATGTCACATGGTGACATCCGGAGTCCTGCCTAGCCTGCTACAGCCCGGTTCACCGGAGTCCTGTTAGCCCAGTGCTACAGCCCGGATTCGCACGCTGCTGACCGACATGCTCGATGTTGATTCATGTATGCCTGTCCCCGTAAGTTAGTGCCACTTTGGGTTCACGATTAGTCATGTCGGCCCGGGTTCTCCGTCATATGGATGCTAGCGACACTATCATATACGTGAGCCAAAAGGCGCAAACGGTCCCGGGCCATGGTAAGGCGACACCCGTGGGAATACCGTGCGTGAGGCCGCAAAGTGATATGAGGTGTTACATGCTAGATCGGTGTGACTTAGAATCGGGGTCCCGACAATACCTTTATAGTCACCCAGTTACGTTGTGACGTTTGATACACCCAAAGCACTCCTACGGCATCCGGGAGTTACACGATCTCATGGTCTAAGGAAATGATACTTGACATTGGAAAAGCTCTAGCAAACGAACTACACGATCTTGTGCTATGCTTAGGATTGGGTCTTGTCCATCACATCATTCTCCTAATGATGTGATCCCGTTATCAATGACATCCAATGTCCATAGTCAGGAAACCATGACTATCTGTTGATCAACGAGCTAGTCAACTAGAGGCTCACTAGGGACATGTTATGGTCTATGTATTCACACATGTATTATGATTTCTGGATAACACAATTATAGCATGAATAATAGACAATTATCATGAACAAGGAAATATAATAATAATCATTTTATTATTGCCTCTAGGGCATATTTCCAACAGTGGCGCGCCCCCTCCCATGAGGAGTCCGAATTGGACTAGGGGAAGGGGGCGCAGCCCCTCTTTCCCTCTCCCTCTCCCTCTCTTTCCTCCCCCCTCCCTCTTCCTAGTTGGACTAGGAAAGGATGAATCCTCTTCCTAGTAGGAAGAGGATTCCTCCTCTCCTTGGGGCGCACCAAAGCTGGCCGGCCTCCCCCCTTGCTCCTTTATATACGGGGGCGGGGGGCACCCAAAGACACACACGTTGATTGTTCCAAGCCGTGTACGGTGCCCCCTTCACCATAATCCACCTCGATCATATTGTAGCGGTGCTTAGGCGAAGCCCTGCGTCGGTAGCATCATCATCACCGTCATCACGCTGTCGTGCTGACGAAACTCCCCTGTGAAGCTTTGCTGGTTCGGAGCTCGTGGGACGTCATCGAGTTGAACGTGTGCAGAACTCGGAGGTGCCGTGCGTTCGGTACTTGGATCGGTCGAATCGTGAAGATGTATGACTACATCAACCACGTTGTGCTAACGCTTCCGCATTCGGTCTACGAGGATACGTGGACACACTCTCCCCTCTCGTTGCTATGCATCACCATGATCCTGTGTGTGCGTAGGAATTTTTTTAAAATTACTATATTCCCCAACATCAAATTCATTTGTCGCCATCGAGCACCTCCGGTTTTTCCTTTCCTACTACATTTCCTTCAGTAGCTATTTCGGTGTGCTTCGTGATGGATTATCTTGATGATTGTGTGCTCAATACAATAGCCATATTATTTGGCTATTTTTCTTCACTCTGCATAGCACTATCTGCCTGACTTATCTTTTCGTGTTTATCATTCCACTCATTAAGTCCATCTTTGTCTGTACATCATTTCACTCTCGCTACTTGTTATTTTCTATCACTCGCATTTCCATTGTTAACAATACCAGGCTGTTACATTTGCTTGCCTACTGTATTGTCATTATGATCGTAAAAACAGATACTACGCTCTTACGATTATAGCATCTTCCTTCAAAAGATTTGCTTAGTTTTATTTCGATGTATCTCTTTTATCGAAGCTCTGTCATTGCTTTGTCCAAGGATCCATTCATTCGTATCCGCTGCGATGGATTGATTCCGTTCAAAGTTTCACAAGAAATTTTGAATCGCCCATTCACCTCCCGATCGATATACTCTTGGTCCTAACAGTTGTGACCTGGGATCCGGCATTGGTAGGGCAGTCCTAGAGCTGGACGTTTACGTTGCCCTGCACACTGAAGTTGGTTTCTGCACCAGCCTCTTGGGTGTGTGCCGAACCTTTGTCACCATCCTGTGACCAGCCACATGCCTTGCTTGCACCACCCCAGGCGCCACTGCGCACCCATGGCAGCCCTCGCCGTTCATCGACCTTACCAAGGATGACGACGAGGAGTAGGGTAACGGTGGACAGCCTGAATGACAGCGGCGGCGGCTACAACCGATCTAAGTTTTTTTATTATTTTCTTTTTAGTTTTACTTAATGTTTAATGGACTGCCGGGAGTACTTTTGGACTGAATTTGGGTTATGTAACTATAAGTCTAAGTTTTTTTTATGTTTTTTTATGTTCAAATTTAAGTTAAAAAACCGGAGAGGATTGTCCTCTTGACCAAAACAGACATAATCCGAATCTTGCGTTGGAGTTGGCCTTATTCTTTCACTATCAGTCCTAGTTCATCTGAAATGCATTTTATAAGTCTGAAATCCGGTTGGACGATCTGTAGACGGTATGGGAGCGAACACCGACAATCTGACGGTAGAAAAGAACGGCTGAAAGCGCAGCGCAGATTTGAGTCAGGGCGGCGGGTCCTTTCCGATTCGGCGCCCGAACGGTTCCGAACAGTTTCTGGCAAATGCATCCGATTCGTGTCAGCACGGTACGCACCCCCTCCGACCATCCATTTTTCTCGCCCAACATACTATACTAGAGTAGCCGGCGCAAACAGAGAATCCTTCAGGGCCACCCAGCAATGATTTTGTAGTTACAGCGCAAGTATTATTTTGAACAGATAAAACGTCTTTGGTCGTTTCTTATCCAAATACGAGTACAAATATTAAGCGTAACCTGTCGCGCATTTGCGCCTGCGCGTACATTCAAAGCAGAATAGCACGCACGTACAAAGCGTCAGTGGATTCGCATCCGTTGCAAAGCTGCGGCACACGAAAATGCACATCCGCACCAGTCCAGTTGACATCAAGCATTCACGCAGAAAAAATAAAGTTGACATGGGGCGCAAAGGGGATCCGCACCGCGTGTGCTCGGCAAATTCCTCATCTGGTTGCCGGTCGGGCCCCAACCCGCAAAGTCCCCGACAGCGCCTTCACTAGTAGAGCCGCGTCCCGCCCCGCCCCGCGTCCGCTGCTCCGCGCGCGACCCTCACCGGCCCCGTAGTGGCGAAGCCAACACGACCAGCTGGCTCGGCATCGCCCGTCACACTCGGGCCCTCCTGTCCTGTCCTGTCCTGTCCTCACCGCGAGTGCCCGCACCACGCGGCGACGCATTCCACTTCCACCCCCCTTCAAATCTCTCTCTTTCTCCCTTCGCCTCCGAGAAGCTCGGTCTCACCTCACGCACCACCAGCGCGCCGGCGTTCTCCCCTCCACCGTGCCGACCGACCCCGAGCGGCGCCGCGGCTGACCCAGCGTGATGTGGCGCCATGCGGCGGCCAGGCGGTCGGCGCAGATCCGGCGGCTCCTGTCCACGTCCGCCCCCTCGTCGGGCGCCGGCTCCGCCGTGCGCGGCCCCTGCATCGTGCACAAGCGCGGCACCGACATCCTCCACGACCCCTGGTACAACAAGGTACCCGCCCCCGCCCCGCCTCGCCGCCCCTCCCTCGATCCCGCGATCCGCGGTTTCACTTCGATTCCGTTTCGCGCAGGACACGGCGTTCCCCCTCACGGAGCGGGACCGCCTCGGCCTCCGGGGCCTGCTCCCGCCGCGGGTCATGTCGTTCGAGCAGCAGTACGAGCGCTTCAGTGAGTCGCCTCGCCCCCACCCCCACTCGCATTGCCGCGTCATTGTTCACGTTAGCCCCACGGGGCCGTATGTATCTCTCCTGAGATCACGCCCTCTCTGGTCGCTAATGTCGCGAGCTCTCTACGCGCGCTGCAGTAAACTCGTACCATTCGCTGGAGCACAACACGCAGGGGGAGCCCGATTCCGTGGTCTCGCTGGCCAAGTGGAGGATCCTCAACAGGCTGCACGACCGGAACGAGACGTTGTACTACAGGGTGAGCTCCCACTGTTACAGTTCTGATTGGTTGGCATGCTTGTCTTTTTACCGCAAGGGAGTGACTGAACTGGGTGTTTGATGTGTATTTGTGGTGGTATGGTTTGTTTCTGCTGCAGGTGCTAATTGACAATATCAAGGATTTCGCGCCCATAATATACACCCCTACTGTCGGCTTGGTCTGCGAAAACTACAGCGGGCTGTTCAGGCGTCCCCGCGGGATGTACTTCAGTGCAAAGGATAAAGGGGAGATGATGTCGATGATTTACAACTGGCCAGCAGAGAAGGTACACTTGAATATTTCAAAAACTTGATGCAGTTTTTGTTACCAAGGTAGTTGGACACAGGAGCTTAGGTAGCGATTTTATGAGTGCAGTATGATATCAATATCAATGGAACACTAATTTGTTATCTAGTTGTTTATCTTTTTTTAAAGCCAGTTCTGTAGCTGTATCCATGTGAATTGCTCCACAATAATATGAGTGGTTTCCCAGAGCTATGTGCCTGTACTGAACTTCATCATGTGCTTCGTTGCTTATTTCAGGTTGACATGATAGTTGTGACTGATGGGAGTCGGATTCTAGGTTTAGGTGATCTTGGAGTTCAGGGCATAGGTATACCTATTGGTAAACTTGATGTTTATGTTGCAGCTGCTGGTATCAACCCACAGAAGGTATGTGATTTGCTACTTTTTTGGAACGTAAAAGAGCATCAATTAACTAGAGGTTACTTGTGGCATTCCCCCTTTTTATATTTGTCGATTCTCCTTGCAGGTTCTTCCAATAATGCTTGACGTGGGAACAAATAATGAAGAACTCCTTGAAGACAAGCTATGTGCGTAAGATACATTAAACACAACTTCTGAAACATTATAAAATGTTTTTTATCCAGTTTTGTGACAAGCACAGTTGAGCATACTCAGATTAACGTGAAGTTCTACCCATTTTTCTTTAGAAGGAAAAAAAGTAGAAACTCTTACTGTTTGGAGTAAATGCCTGCATCATAGCATTGCTTATTAAGTGATTATCTTCTTAGATTTAGGATTGAGGCAACCTAGGTTGGAAGGAGAGGAATACTTAGCTGTTGTAGATGAGTTCATGGAAGCTGTTCATGCACGGTGGCCTAAAGCAATTGTACAGGTATGTATGTGCTGCAGTCATACTTTGGTTGCTAAGTCGATGATGCTCCGTTGCTGAAGTGGTGAAATTTCAGTTTGAAGACTTCCAAATGAAATGGGCATTTGAAACTCTTCAGAGGTATCGGAGCCGATTTTGCATGTTCAATGATGATGTGCAGGTACTTTGATTCCCCAACTTTGTTTTCTGAAAGTTATTAGCACTCTTTTGTTTATTTCAGTTTTAATTTATCATTTCTTGGGACCTTTATATTCAATAGGGGACAGCAGGAGTTGCTCTAGCTGGTCTACTTGGAGCTGTTAGAGCACAAGGTCGACCCCTCGCAGATTTTACTAAGCAGAAGATAGTTGTGGTGGGAGCTGGAAGGTCCGTGATACGTTTGACATGCTTGTACAATTTCCTCAGCCAATTGCATATAAACTTTTGCTCGTCAAAAGTCTGTTTTGTCCATTCTAACATCTCTTCAGAATCCAGTGCTGGGATAGGTGTGCTTAACATGGCTAAACATGCAATGTTAAGGATGCCAGGGACCCATAAAATTGGAGAACTGGGCGAAGGACACAATCAATTCTGGGTTCTGGACAAAGATGTAAGTTTAATTTATCCAGTCAAATACATTGTTTCATGCTTTTTACCAGTTTCCGTGTGTCTTATATATATAGTTTCCACTTTAGTGCCAAGTCTTGATTTCTAAGTGCACAATTGGTTATTTATGTGGCACTGTTATGCTGTACCATGCAGGGCCTTATTACCAAAAGTAGAAAGGATCTGGATCCAGCTGTTGCTCGTTTTGCTAGAGGTTATGGTCCTGAAGAGGTCGAAGATCTCCATGAGGGGGCTAGTCTTGTTGAAGTGGTATTTAAACTTTGATGTTCTTTGTTCATTCTTAATCAATATTATTAGCAGAAAAGACTTCCAACTCCTTCTGTAGTTGCACTAATTCAGCTCATTGTCAGGTCAAGAAAGTGAAGCCTCATGTCCTTTTAGGACTATCTGGAGTTGGCGGGATATTTAATGAGGAGGTAAGCTCCATCGTTGTGTAATCTTATTACCTCATGACTGCTGGAAGCTGATGGTGTTTCTTCTATTTCTTTCCCCTATTTTACCAGCCCAGTCCCATCAACCCTCATACCAGGGTCTTGTCTGTAGTATCAAGTAGTCCATTTTTAAGTTTAGTGAAGGACTGTGACCACCCTATCCTGATTCCCATATCTAGAAATACTCGAAAGTACTGATAAATACACTCATAATGCTAGAGATTTATTGCGCCCGGCTATGTATTGATGTGAACCCCTTGAGGTAGAACATGTGCGCCAAGAAGTTCCATTTAACATTATAAGTTCACCATTGTTACATTGAAGGATCATATCTCTGGCTATATGCTATTTAGCACTCTTCATCATGATTCAGAATGGTCCCATGGACACTGACAGCCTCAAATATATATACTTTCTGTTAGGTCCAAAAAGTCGTCTCCTTTCTTGATCTTATAGCATTAAATTGGCTAGAATCGTATTGACAATGCTTAATTATAGGGTCATACTGTTGTGATATTCATAATTTCGTATGCCTTAATGTATCACTATCAGCAATTGAGCTTAACTTAGGAATATTGTATCACCTCAGGTTCTCAAGGCTATGAAAGAATCTGACTCCCCCTGCCCTGCAATTTTTGCAATGTCCAACCCAACAACTAAAGGTTTCTCCCCATATTTACTTTCGAATACTTAAAAATAGTCACTAACATTGGCCTTTTTTTTGTTGCAGCTGAATGTACGCCTGAAGATGTATTCAAGCATGTTGGAGAAAATGCAGTATTTGCCAGTGGAAGCCCTTTCAGTAATGTTACTTTAAGTGAGTCATGTTTAATCTCGTTTGTATTGTTTGCTTACTTAAAATCATTGTCGGTAACTGATAATGCTACAATTGGGTTGTCCCAGGCAATGGTAGAAAAGGCTATGCTAATCAAGCGAACAACATGTATCTGTTTCCTGGGTATGATGATCTTTCTGTCTTTCCTTGAGTCTCCGTTTTTTGTTTTCACCTGATCCAAATCTCTGAAATACAGGATTGGTTTAGGAGCCCTTCTGTCAGGTGCTCGGCATATCTCGGATGGCATGCTCCATGCTGCAGCTGAGTGGTAAGTCCCATTTGGTAGGATCGACTCATTGGTCTTACCCGATGACGTCTCCTTGGTTATTACCTCATTTAACTATTTAAGTACCATTTGCGTGGGATGTCAAGCAGATTTTAGCCTTTCACTCGATCCGTTCCAAATTAGTTGAAGTTCTACTTTTGTCCATATATCGACATCTACAACAACAAATTAGTTTCATTAGATTCTTTATAAAATATATTTGTGCATTATATATATTTGTTGCTTTAGATCCTAGCACACTTTTACATAAACTTGGTCAAACTTAAAGAAGTTTGACTTAGGACAAACCTAGGACAATTAATTTGGAATGGAGTGAGTAGGTATTAATGTAACTGGGCGACAAAGTGCATAACTTTTAGCTTGCAGTTTTCAGCCAAGGACTTATCACAAACTTATATTGTACAGTTTTTGTAGTTAATATATCTCGCATGGCTCTTGTTTTTTCTCCTTCCCTGAACAAAATTCAGCTAAGCATTAGTCTAACAATTGCTGGTGCAGCCTTGCTTCATACATCACAGATGATGCGATTCGAAAAGGAATCCTCTTTCCTTCAATTTCAAGGTTTGCTCAATGACCCAACTCGTGCCATTGCACTCTGTAACCACGACACCTTGCTCCAAGCATTCTATTGTTGCTCATTACCACCCACCACACATCGCAGTATCAGGCACATCACCGCACGTGTCGGCGCTGCAGTCGCCCGTGCTGCTGTTGATGAAGATCTGGCCGAGGGATGCCCTGACTTGGATCCTCGGGACCTCAGGAGCATGTCAGAGGTACGCCATTCAAAATTTCACATCCTATAAGTTGCTCGTCAGAACATTGCCTGATTCTTCTTATGTGTTCACAGTCGGATACGGTGGACTACGTGGCTCGGAAGATGTGGTACCCTGTTTACAGCCCACTTGTCAACGACAAATAGTGTTCGACGAAGCACACCCGAAGAGACGTATCAGGCACATACATTTGTTCTGATTAGTGAATACTTCGCTATTTCGGTTTACCTGCTCTACTTGGGAGTATTTCAGCAGATACTGCTGCCACGTCTACTGGCTATATTGTTGCCTCATTTGTTTACGTTGACAGGTTCATCAAACATTGCTCAATTTTGAGACCCGTTGAGCTATAGTTATGTCCATGTGGTAGGACTTGAATAAATGTCAGATGTTGGCAGTCTGTCTCCTGCATCTTCATTGTTGGCGTATGTCTCTTGCATCGCCATCGTTAAACTAGTCAAACACCGCAAATACTCATGTGGTGCTGTACTCTCAGAAGCTCACTAGTTCATACCACTCGCCTGGCTTCTCTTTTTTATCTTTTGAAACGCCTCATTGATTTTCATTATAAAAAACTTGCAACATAGTTTTACAAAGGCTAAACCGAAGAAGCATGGTGGTTTGGGCATTCTCAATCTGGATAAGTTTAAGTTTGCTACAGCTCTTCTCCGTTGGCTGTGGTGGGACTGGATGACACCAAGCCTTGATTTGGTTGGGCACGCCTTGCACGGATAACGACTGTGAACTTTTTGCAGCGGCCTCTTGCGTCACCGTTGGCAATGAACTCGCTGCCAGATTCTGATATTGCTCTCCGATCATCTTTGGCTGCCCCTGAAAGAAAAACTGCTCGGTGCAAAAAGCATCGGATAGGAAATTCTGGATCTTAAATTGACATGAGCATGAGTTTCACTCTTGAGCACATTCAGCAATTCGCCGGCCTATGGGAAAAGCTATTCATCATTATTCTTATCGAAGATGTCAAGGACACAATTAAATGGAAACTCATCAAGGATGGGATGCACGTTGCTTCCTCGGCCTACAAGAGGGCCTCATTACCTCAGACATGGTGAGCGTCTTTGCTTGTCTGGTAATTCAAAACACGATTTGGACTTTTGGCGGTTTGCTTAGACAGGGATGGTAAATTTGTGGTCCTTGTGCCCACTCAGCAAGCAAAGCCAAGAGTCGGATGCCCGCCTTCTTTTGTAATGTCGTTTCACCATGCGCATTTGGAATGAAATCTTGCCTTGGCTTGGCATGCATGAATGCATGACGTTCTATGGCAAGTTGGGCAATGATGGCTTCGGCGAGGGATTGGTGGCATGTCTTCATCTTCATCATGGATCTTTCAAATCGCTTACCTCCTTCATGATGCTAATTCCATGGGAGATATGGCCGAACGCAATGCGAGAGTCTTCCGCAAATTGCACGAGACCTGACCTCACATCTGTAGTCAATCTACTTGCTAGACACAGTGCAACTCCCATCAAACACCATTGGTCAGGAGTCAAGAATATCTTTAGATAAGGCAGAAAGAATCTTTGTCTATTTTTTCCAGTTTCAGAGAAATCAGGACTCTAATATGATTGGATACCTAGATGCTCACTATTTATCTGATCCCCGTAATATGAGATCGCAAACCGATTTTGTGTTCCTACATGGTGAAAATGCCATATCATGAAAGTCTTCAAAACAGACTCTTGTGGCAATATCTACCAATTACTCCGAAACAATTTCATTATATGAGGCAACACACGGATGCATGTGGCTTTGTAGAATGATCAATCACATACATTAGTCGTGTGGAATTGGTTCTATCGAATCACCTACCATTATCTATGAAGATAATGTGGCTTGTGACGATACAGACCCCCTTTTGACAGAAAGACTGTAAGGGAGGCGCTTACAGTATAATTGGTGCAACAAATCTAAATTACAAATACTGTACCTTGAACCTGGGTGGATGGCAAGACATCAGCCCTTTTCCACCACTAAACTATGCTCTGCGGGATTAGGAATGTTTTTTTAAAAACTTATTAGGGGGGAGTGTTACAGCTTAATTAAACATGTTTAATTAATGGGAAATCTCCCCTTGTTCCTGTCGTTGTGCCGTTGCATCGTTGAAACTTCGCGAGCAACCGAAACACGTCTATTCCGGATGTATACATTGTACCATAACACGCAATCAATACAACAATTACAGTTCATTCATCATTAATCACATCAGCATTGTTCACATTTCCTTTCTGAGACAAGATGATCTGCACGTAACAGACAATCAACATTTAATTTTTTTCCTGGAATTCATTGTCTATGAGGGTGCATTTGTGCTCGGGATTAGAGTAACACTTTCGATCAGCAAATCAGCTTTCAGCCTTTCAGCGAGCCTATTATTTGGAGATAAATAGTCAAGATGAGCTCTAACAGTTTTGATATAATTCCGTACTTTTTACTTCCCGTTTCAGAATAAGTGTGGTGGTTTTAGCTTAAATTTGAACGGAGGAAACTCCAGCAGTCTTAACAGTTATACAATCGATAACGAAATTCTGTGGTTAAAACAGTCACAACAGGAATTTCATAAGGAAAAGACTAATTTTCAAAGTCCATGCTTATTGCTTAAGCTAACTGCTTCTTGAGGAAGGGCCTTCGAGGACAAAACCAAGAGTATGGCCAGCAGCCATTCTCCTGCTTGTGCACCGCAGGGTAAGGTATATCGTCCACGTCACCCGTCCCCAGATCATACACCATTCAGCGCTGCTATACACACGACAACCCAGCAGCCGACTCATGGACGATCCCATGTGGCAGCTCCCGTCCGTGAACGCAGGAGGCGATTGGTTTTGTTTTTCAGTTTTGCTAGAACTCATCTAGATGAGATTTAATTTGGTCTCATTTACCTTTTATAGTCATTGGATGTGGTGCTATAAGATGCGTGTGTGCTGACGTGGGTTGTATCCATTCTTATTTTCCAGGTGAATGTGACCAAATTACGTCTCATCTAGATGAGTTCTAGGTACCCCTTTATTTTTTTAGCTGATGCGTAGAGAAGGCATCGTTCGCAGATCATTCATGTGTATCGTGTGTGAAGCAATTTCGTACACCATTGCCCAATGCTTCCTGTACTTGGGGAGGTTGTGCACCAGGTAGTAAACGCAGTTCCCCCTGATCGCAGGGTACTCCTTGGCAGACAGCGCAACGGCGTCGCCACAGCCGAGGAAGAGCGCGTAGTCCCCGAGGTCAGTCACCCTCTCACCGACCCGGAAGGGCCATTCAGCGGGCGTCCACGCCGGCCTGTAGACTTCCATGAGCGACGGGCGGCGGCCGTGGAACAGCAGCACGAGCAGGAGCTCGCCTCGGCAGGCCACGACGTGCACCGCACGCACGCTGTCCTTCCAGTACTTGCGGGTCTCCCACGACTCCGACGCCTGATTAGGGCTCATGCCGAAGCACCGGAGGAGCACGGGAGGGGACGCCGTGCCGAGCTTGAGATCGTAGATGGACACGTTAGACATGCCGTCGATGCAGTATATGTTCCCCGCATGGAACTCGACGCTGTGGAGTTCCGCGCAAGGAACCTTGGCCGGGCCGCTCCAGGCGGCGTCCCCGGGCCGCCAGAAGAAGAGGATGTGCGCCTCGGGCCATCTGTGCTTGGTCGCGACGGCCATCCAGTGCGACGACTCGAGCGGGTCGCTGGAGAGGAAGACCTGGAAGACCGGGGACAGGCATGGAAGCGGGATCTCGGTGCCGGAGTGGGGCTCCCACATCACGAGCCGCGTGGGGGACCGGACGTCGTCCGCAAGGGCGAACCAGCCGCGGGGCGTGCCGCAGCAGTACGGGAGGCCGGGTGGGGCCGCCTTGAAGTCGACGCCCGGGACGCCGCGAGGGAGCTGGAGGGAGTACTCGCCGACTGGGCTCAGTCCGTCGGGGGCCTGTCGGGCGGCGACGACCCACGGGCGGTAGGCGGCCGGAGGAGAAATTGAGGCTCGCCAGTGGGCGCATACCTGGTGGGCGTGGAGCTGGTCTGCGTCGGTGTTCAGGCGACCCGAGATCTCATTGAGAATATCGGCGGGGAGGGAGGACCAGCCGGCGGCCATCGCCGCTTCTCTTTTTCAGTTCGGCGTGCCTGATCTATTACCGGCGGGGTTTCCAGCTGTTTTGTGTAAAACCCCGTATTCCTTCATACGTGTAGCATTATTGTTTATCGAGGCACAGTAATCGTTTGATACGGTTTCTAGTTAGTTTGATTCGGCTTCTGGTTGGGCAAAAGGTGGTGCGTCGGATATGAACTCGATTAAGAATCTACTCAGACTGGCAAACTTAACATTGATAATGTTTAGATTTGTTTACAACACATTTAGATGTATTTTAGTTATTGTATAAAATCAAGAATAAAAGAGATGGTCTCACAGGCCTTTATGTTGTAAAGCTGGATATCCACAAGGCCTATGATAGAGTCGTATGAATTTTTCAAGAAATATGATATAATAACAAAACTGGGGTTCCATGATCATGGGTTAATCTGATTATGAATTGTGTGAGTTCAGTTAAATACACAATCAGGTACAACTCCAAGAAACTGAGAGCTTTTTACCTATCAGTTTACGGCCTGATAACATAATTTCTCCGGAACAGAGCGCTTTTGTCCCTTTGCGGATGACTACGGATAATGTGTTAATTGCTTTTGAGTGCATTCACTTTATTCAGCAGGAGAAAGGCCCTGATAAGAGCTTTTGTGCTTATAAGCTAGATTTGTCTAAGTGACGGTGTCCTAAATAAGGGGGTACTAATCCAGTCGGCCCATTCTCCTCGGGTTGGGCCGATGGGCCCTCATTCGTGGTCAAAATGGACTCCGGAGGCCCTACACAGGAGGCGTGATCAAGACTACCTCCACCAAAGACTTGACGTATACTCCAACATCTCTGTTGCCGCCTTGCTCCTAGATACCGACCTTGTAACCCTAAATACCCTCACTGGCGTGTATATAAAGCCAAAGGGTTTAGCCCGTAGAGGGGACATCAACGCAAAATCATTCACCTAGCCCTAGAGTTAGACCACACATTACGATCTCGAGGTAGATCAACTCTGTACTCGATACATCTTCATCAATGTAAACAAGAGCAGGGCGTAGTGTTTTACCTTCATAGAGAGGGCCCGAACCTGGATAAACATCGTTTCCTTCGTTTGTGTTACCCTCGATCCGAGATCCACAGCTCGGGACCCCCTACCCTGAGGTCTGTTGGTTTCACACCGACACTGGTACTCTCATTGAGAGTTCCATTGTGCGATCACCAGAAGGATCGATGGCTCACCTGCAGATCAACTACGCCAACGGCCATGGGAGTGTTTACGCCCCCGGCCAACTTTTTTGTGTTCGGCAGCATGGTCTTTTTCGCCAACTCGACAGGTCATCTGGCCTCTGTCGAGAACTACGCCCCAGGTCGGATCATGACCTTCGGTGGCCTCGAATACACCGCGGATTCCCGCGACAAACTTGTCCTGTCGGGATGGGCCCCTAGCCAAATTGAGAGCTCGTCCAGCCCCGGAGGCTCGACTACAGAGCCGATTCCCGTCACGCTGTCGCTAGAGACCCCCGACGCAACCACTTCGGCCAGTCTCCTTCCGATCTCCAGTCCGGACGTAGATCTGGCTCCCACCTCTAAAATTACGCCAGGGTTAGAACTTACCTCGGCGCAGAGTCCGGATTCACTCCCAGATCCCCTTCGCGCCGAAGACGCGTCAAGTTATACATCTGGCATACTTTGAGTCAGCCCCGCTTACAACCAAGAGATGAATCCCCAAGAGCTGCCTCACCTCAATGAGATGCTCGATCGTATCCAAAGCATGTCCATCTTGGACTGCAAGACTTGTGTTTATGATCAGATTAGACTTAAAGCCGACGATTGAGAAATTTACATCCCACCCACCACCCACCTAGTCGCCACGGTCGATGACTTAACCGATGTGCTAGACTACAGCGAGGCCATGGACAAGGATGAAGAGGCCGATGGCCCCACAGAAAACACCTTGCCTCTGGTAAACAACGGCAGGTGGACTGCTACATCTAGCTACGATGTCTACATGGTGGACACCCCGAATTCCCCTTAACGTGGCTAGACTGCGTTGATATTTCCCCAAAAAGGAAGGGATGATGCATCACAGCTATGGTAAGTATTTCCCTCAGTTGTGAAACCAAGGTATCAATCCAGTAGGAGAACCAAGCAACACTATGTAAACGGTACCTGCACACAAAGAACAAATACTTGCAACCCGACGCGTAAGAGGGGTTGTCAATCCCTCCTCGGGAAAAAAGATAGATTGGTTTGTATGAGTTTAATAAATAGATCTCGCAAGAACACAAAATAAAATAAGTAAAGAAAAAGTGCAGTAAGGTATATTTTTTGGGTTTTTGGAATAATAGATCTGAAAATAAGTATGGCAACAAATAGATCGGAAAGCAAATATGATAAAAGATAGACCCGGGGCCGTAGATTTCACTAGTGGCTTCTCTCGAGAAAATAGCACATGATGGGTAAACAAATTACCGTTGGGCAATTGATAGAAGAACAAATAATTATGACGATATCTAGGCAATGATCAATATATAGGCATCACGTCCAAGATTAGTAGACCGACTCCTGTCTGCATCTACTATTATTACTCCACACATTGACTGCTATCCAGCATGCATCTAGTGTATTAAGTTCATGGAGAAACGGAGTAATGCAATAAGAACGATGACATGATATAGACAAGATCTATTCATGTAGGAATAGACCCCATCTTGTTATCCTTAATAGCAATGATACATCCGTGCCTCGCTACCCTTTCTGTCACTGGGTGAGGACACCGTAAGATCGAACCCATCACAAATCACCTCTTCCCATGGCAAGAAATATCTATCTAGTTGGCCTAACTAAACCAAAGATTCGAAGAAGAAATACGAGGCTAACAATAATCATGCATATAAGAATTCAAAGAAAGCTAAAATAATATTCATGGATATAGATGTGATCATAAACTCAAACTTCATCGGATCCCAACAAACACATCGCAAAAAGTCATTACATCAAATAGATCTCCAAGAGACCATTGTATTGATAATCAGAAAGAGAGAAGCAACTGATACGTCTCCAACGTATCTATAATTTTTGATTGTTCCATGCTATTATATATTCTGTTTTGAATATTTAATGGGCTCATTTATACACTTTTATATTATTTTTGGGACTAACCTATTAACCGGAGGCCCAACCCAAATTGTTGTTTTCTTTCCTATTTCAGTGTTTCGAAGAAAAGGAATATCAAATGGAGTCCAAACGGAATGAAACCTTCGGGAGAGTTATTTTTGAAACGGAAGCAATCCAGGAGACTTGGAGTAGACGTCAGGGAAGATTCGAGGTGGCCACGAGGCAGGGAGGCGCGCCTGCCCCCCTGGGCGCGCCCCCAACCTCGTGGGGCCCTCATGGCTCCCCTGACCGACTTCTTTCACCTATATATATCCATATACCCTAAAAATATTAGAGAAAAGAATAGATCGGGAGTTCCGCCGTCGCAAGCCTCTGTAGCCACCAAAAACCAATCGGGACCCTGTTCCGGCACCCAACTGGAGGGGGGGACCCTCACCGGTGGCCATCTTTATCATCCCGGTGCTCTTCATGACGAGGAGGGAGTAGTTCACCCTCGGGGCTGAGGGTATGTACCAGTAGCTATGTGTTTGATCTCTCTCTCTCTCTCTCTAGTGTTCTTGAGATGGTACGATCTTGATGTACTGTGAGCTTTGCTATTATAGTTAGATCTTATGATGTTTCTCCCCCTCTACTCTCTTGTAATGGATTGATTTTTCCCTTTGAAGTTATCTTATCGGATTGAGTCTTTAAGGATTTGAGAACACTTGATGTATGTCTTGCATGTGTTTATCTGTGGTGACAATGGAATATCACGTGATTCACTTGATGTAAGTTTTGGTGATCAACTTGCGGGTTCAGTTGAACTTATGCATAGGGGTTGGTACACATTTTCGTCTTGACTCTCCGGTAGAAACTTTGGGGCACTCTATGAAGTACTTTGTGTTGGTTGAATAGATGAATCTGAGATTGTGTGATGCATATCGTATAATCATACCCACGGATACTTGAATTGGAGTATCTAGGTGACATTAGGGTTTTGGTTGATTTGTGTCTTAAGGTGTTATTCTAGTATGAACTCTATGATAGATCGAACGGAAAGAATAACTTCGTGTTATTTTACTACAGACTCTTGAATACATCGATCAGAAAGAATACCCTACCATAATCTCTTCGTTTGTTCTCCGCTATTAGTGACTTTGGAGTGACTCTTTGTTGCATGTTGAGGGATAGTTATATGATCCAATTATGTTATTATTGTTGAGAGAACTTGCACTAGTGAAAGTATGGACCCTAGGCCTTGTTTCTACATGTGGATTATGTGAATTGCACGATGTATTGCTGTTCGTGCATAGGCACGTATATATGATGTACAAAGGTGGGCCACGGACCTCAACTATACAAGGAACTATAAGGCGGGCCCAATACACAATATGCACGTAACACATATACTCAACACTCCCCCGCAGTCGAAGCGGTACCGTGGCTGACGCAAAGACTGGACCGGAACTCCTCAAATGACGCCGTAGGCAAGCTCTTGGTCATGATATCGGCAAATTGTTGGGAAGTAGGGACGTGTAAAACACGAATATGGCCAAGGGCCACCTGTTCCCGAACAAAATGAATATCCAACTCAATATGCTTGGTCCGTCGATGATGCACCGGGTTAGCGGAGAGGTAGACCGCCGAGACGTTGTCGCAGTAGACCACAGTGGCACGATCGACAGGGCAAGAGAGCTCCTGAAGTAGCTGGCGAAGCCACGAACACTCGGCGACAGTGTTGGCCACCGCACGATACTCAGCCTCAGCACTGGAACGAGAGACCGTAGGCTGCCGCTTGGACGACCACGAGATAAGTGAGGGTCCAGGTAGACACAATAGCCCGAAGTGGAGCGACGAGTGTCAGGGCAGCCCGTCCAGTCTGCATCGGAGTAGGCGGTGAGGGCGGTGTCGGCGGAGGCGTAAAGCGTGACGCCAAGATCCATAGTGCCATAGATATAGCGAAGAATCCGCTTGATGGCAGCCCAGTGAATGTCTCGAGGAGCATGCATATGAAGACACACCTGCTACACGGCATACTGGATCTCCGGTCGAGTCAGAGTGAGGTACTGGAGAGCACCAACGATAGACCGATAGAAAGCAGCATCCGAAGCAGGAGAACCATCTGTGGCAGAAAGCTTGGCCTTCGTATCAACAGGCGTAGTGGCGGGCTTGCAGTTAAGCATGCCGGCGCGCTCCAGGAGCTCGTGAGCGTACTTCCGCTGATGAAGGAAGAAGCCATCCGGACGGCGCACCACCTCGACACCGAGGAAGTAGTGCAAAGGACCCAAGTCCTTGATGGCGAACTCAGCGCGAAAACGAGCCGTGAGCTGACTGAGGAGACCATCCGTACATGCCGTCATGATGATGTCAACGACATAGAGCAGCAAGTAGGCCGTGTCAGAGCCCCGATGATAGACGAAGAGCGAGGCGTCCGAGCGGGTAGGGCGGAACCCAAGCTGATGAAGAAACGCCGTGATGCGTTGGTACCAAGCGCGCGGAGCCTGCTTGAGCCCGTACAAGGACCGCGAAAGCAGGCACACGTGGTCTGGAAGCGCCGGGTCAACAAACCCGGTGGGCTGCTGGCAGAAGACCTGCTCCTCGAGGTGACCATGGAGGAAGGCGTTGGAGACGTCCATCTGGTGCACCGGCCAAGCACGAGAGACCGCAAGGTGGAGAACCGTGCGTATCGTGTCGAGCTTGACGATCGGAGTGAAGGTGTCGGTGAATTCGATGCCAGCACGTTGTCGGAAGCCACGAACGACCCAATGCGCTTTATAGCGATCAAGGGTACCATCAGGACGAAGCTTGTGTTTAAAGACCCACTTCCCAGGAATCACATTGGCGTGACGGGGACGGGGAACAAGCTGCCACGTCCGGTTGCGCAACAGGGCGTCAAACTCCTCTTGCATCACAACCATCCAGAGCGGGTCACGAAGAGCGGCTCGAACGGAGGACGACAATGGCGACGGCTCAGAGGTGGACGCCGCATGGACGTAGTCATCCGAGGAGTAGCGCGAGCTCGGGCGAAAAACGCCTGTACGAGCGCGGGTGACCGGACCGACCACATGCGCCGGGGGGCCGCTGGCGCCGGGGGTGCCGTGGGCGCCGAGGAGGCTGGGGGCGCTGGGGGCGCCGAGGGCACCGAGGAGGCCGGGGGCGCCGAGGGGACCGCGGGGGTCCCAGTGCGCGCCGCGGCTATAGGAGGCGCCACTTGCGGGGGGTGCGCCTGAAAGCCAGGGGCGGGCCAAGGGAGGCGCGCGAGGGCCCTAGGAGAGGCGTCGAGGAGCCCGCGTCACCGGTGGCGGGAGGAACAGCCAGGGTATCTGCTGAAACGGAAACACATGCTCATCAAAGTAAACGTGCCGGGAGGTGAACACACGGTGGGAGACGGGATCATAGCACCGATATCCCTTGGAATTAGAAGGGTAGCCGATAAAGATGCAAGTGACGGATCGAGGTGCAAGCTTGTGAGAAGCAGTGTCGGCAGTGTTGGGATAGCAAAGGCACCCAAAAATACGCAAGTCGTCATAAGACGGAGGCGTACCAAAGAGAAGATGGTGAGGTGCGTAGTTCCACCATGGGCGGCAGGGTCTAAGGTCAAGAAGAAGTGATGCAGTGGCGAGTGCGTCCAGCCAGAAACGAGGTGGCATGTTGGCATGAAACAGGAGCGTGCGAACACAGTCATACAGAGTGCGAAGGATGTGTTCGGCTCGACCGTTCTACTGTGAAGTGTACGGACATGTGAGGTGGAAAACGGTGCCGTGATGCGCCAAAGAAGTGCGGAAAGTGAGGTTGTCGAACTCTTTTCCATTGTCTGTTTGAAGTGCAAGGATGGGACGCCCAAACTGCGTGCGGACATAGGAGTAAAAAGCCGTCAAGGTAGAGAGTGCATCCGACTTTCTGCGCAAAGGAAAAGTCCACACATAGTGAGAATAATCATCAAGAATGACCAGATAATATAAATAGCCCAAGTTACTAGGAACCGGAGAGGTCCACACATCGCTATGAATCAAATGAAAAGGAAAAGAAGCAATGGTGGTGGAATTATTAAATGGCAGGCGAACGTGTTTGCTGACTCGACAGGCATGACAAGTGTGATCCTCGATCTTATTGCAAGTGAAACTGAAACTCCTAAGAATATGACGAAGTGTGACGGGGTTGGGGTGACCTAAGCGAGCGTGCCAGAGATCAACTCCAGCGGAGAGAGCGACCGGTGCGGTGGTGGTGGATGAGGGCGAATGCATCAGATATAGCTCGTCGGGGCTGTCACATCGGTGAAGTACCATCCTGGTTCGAGCGTCCTTGACACTAAAACCAAACTCGTCAAATTCAACAGTGACAGAGTTTTCACGAGTGAAATAATGAACGGAGACAAGATTCTTAATAAGATGAGGAGACATAAGTATGTTAGACAAAGATAAAGGCATAGAAGTAGAAGGAAAAGAAGTGTGCCCAACATGTGTGATAGGAAGTGTGGAATCGTCGCCGACAATGATGCGGCGGTCGGTGGAGACAAGAGTGAAGGAGGCAAGATTACCAAGATGAGCAAACATGTGAGCTGTAGCACCAGTGTCCATGTACTAATCATCACCTCCAGTGTAGTTATTCGGCGTAGGAGCGGCATGCAGCCCGGTGAGGAGCACCGGGTCCCAAGGCGCCGGCGGCAGGGTCGGTGAGGGAGACGAAGGTGCCATGGGGAAGCCGTAATCGCCGCTTAGCTGCGGCGGTGGGTACTCTCCATATAGCTTCGGAGCCACGTAGTATGCATGAGGTGCAGGAGGGGCGGGAGGCCCGTACGGTGTGGATAGTAGCCCCGCCGGCAATTGCGGTGCCGGGTAGGCCGGATGATCCGCCGAAAAAACCTACTGGCCCGCTGATGACCCCCACTAATACCCGGAAGACCCGTACGCGGGTGAAGCTCCGTACGCCCCGTATGTGGGAACGGATACGTGGGGAGCCGCATCGGAGGGCGCCGGAGGCGGGGCGACGACGGACTGGCTGAAGAGCGCCGGCGGCGGAGCCGCGACAGAGGGCGCTGGCGGCGGGACGGCAGTAGCGGCGGCGGACGGTCCGGTTGACGCCATTGCTGACGACGTGCCTTGCTGCATGGCGAGTGACGAGGCGTATGGCCCCGTGGGCGACACGCCTGGTTGCATCGCGGGCTGCATGGCGCCGTACACGTAGCCATGCATGGCACTGTATAAAGCTGTAGGCGCTGCTGGCCCCGCGGGCGACGCGCCGTATGGCCCTGCTGGCGACGCGCCTTGCTGCATGGCGGGCGACGAGCCATATGGCGGGCGAGGCGAAGCTAGCAAGCGGGCGACGCGATGCTACACGGAGGACTTGAGAAAGCAATCGGATCTCAAAGAACGAGTTGATTTGTGGAATTGCTCACGTACTAGAAGTACTGGTACTAATGCCCAATGGTTTGACTGGGTCTTCACGTGGAGCTGGCGATGCGGGGATTGCCTAGCGATGCAAGGCGCAGCTAGCAAGTGTGAGGCACGGCGGCAGTACGGGTGCGGCGGCGCGGGAGGGAAGCAGGCGGGCGGCTCGAAGGGAGCGGCGGCCTGCGGATGGATGCGGCGGTGTGGGAGGAAGGGGACGCGCGGTGGCAAGGAGGAGCGGCGGCGGCCGGCGCAGGAGGTGCGCACGGGCGGCGGCGGCGTGGTGGCGGCGGCGCGTGAGGAGGCGCGCGGCGGCGGCAGCGGAAGACTAGGTTTATAACCTAAAAACTGATACCATATGGATTATGTGAATTGCACGATGTATTGCTGTTCGTGTATAGGCACGTATATATGCTGTACAAAGGTGGGCCATGGACCTCAACTATATAAGCAACTATAAGGCGGGCCCAATACACAATATGCACGTAACACATATACTCAACACTACACATTGCAATACCGATTACGGTCACTTTTACCACTTGTTACCTTGTTGTTTTTACATTTTCAGATTACAAACACCTATATCTACCATCCATATTGCACTTGTATCACCATCTCTTCGTCGAACTAGTGCACCTATACGATTTACCATTGTATTGGATGTGTTGGGAACACAAGAGACTCTTTGTTATTTGGTTGCAAGGTTGTTTGAGAGAGAACATCTTCAAACTACGCCTCCCACGGATTGATAAACCTTAGGTCATTCACTTGAGGGAACTTTGCTACTGTCCTACAAACCTCTGCACTTGGAGGCCCAACAATGTCTACAAGAAGGTTGTGTAGTAGACATCAAGCTCTTTTCTCGCGCCGATGCCGGGGAGGTGAGTGCTTGAAGGTATATTTTTAGATCTTTCAATAGAATCTTTTAGTTTTTTGTTTTATCACTAGTTTAGTCTTTAAAAGAAAACTACAAAAAATGGAATTAAGGATGCCTCCTATGCTTCATCTTTTTAATGTCTTTCATGAAAATTGTCACAGCCCTAGAATTTGATTGCAATTAGTTTCATAAGCATCCATGGATCATGTCTATATTTTTTGAAATTTTAAATGGGGATGTTCAAACCCTAGCACCACATGGAATTCAAATAAGCTCAACTAAAGTCATTTTCAATGAACCCAAAATGCCCTTTGAAAATGTTCATGATTTCTGATAAAGGGTGAAACCTCTGCCAAAAATGATGAACATATTTGTAGGTCATTCCTGGATTTTTGAATTAATTCATATTGTATTTGAATTTGGGCATTTAAACACTATAAATAATTTAAATGCTCAGATAATGCTGAAATTAAATGTGGGCCACTAGAATAATCCAGAGAGTGTCCACAAATTATTCCAGCATTTTACAAAATGCTTTAGTATTTTAACTAAAGCCAAAACAACAGCAGAAAAATAGAAAATAGAAACAAAATTAGAAAACTAGAGAGAGGCAGAAACTTACCAGGTCTACACAGTAGCGGCCCGGCACTGTTCCTGGCCCAGCCCAGGGACAGGGGCGTCTTCTTCCTCGTGCCAGTGGGCACGAGGGCGTGTGCCCGACGCGCGAGCGCACGCGCCGGCCACCTCCTGCTTGCCTGCACGCCGCTGGATTCACTCGAGGGCGCCACGCACCCTCCCTCGACCCTCTGCACCTCCTCCCTCCTCGCAGCTCTCTCCCCTCCCCTCTCTCTCACCCACCGAGCGGAGCTCGCCGCCACCGCCGCCGTTTTCGTAGCCACCGCTGTCCTCGCGCCCCCTCTCCCTCTCTGGAAGCTCCGCCATGACCTTCTCGTCATCTTCGCCAAGCCAACCGACGCCAGAGCGCCCTGCAGTGCCGCCATCGTCGTTGTCTTCTCCCTCTGCCCCGAGCGCCGCCCCATCCGATTCGTCGCCGTCCGGGCTTCCCCGACCTCACCGACGACGCCATCGAGTTCACTGTGAGCTCCTGCTCCTCCCCCTTGCTCACCCCCTCCTTACCCATTCGCTAGTCACCGTCACCGCGAACCCGAGCTCCGGCCGCCACCATGGCCGGTGAGCTTCGTGCTCCCGAGCTCCTCCAGCTGTGCTCGTTGCCTCCGCGTGCTCCTAGTGATCCCAGAAACCCATAAAGACCATCGCCCGCGCCCGCCGTGCCCCGTAACGCCTAAACCATGGATGCCCGAACTCCGGCGGCCGCTTGGCTCGTCGCCGCTGCTGTTACACACAGCCCCAACACACACCGCGGCCACCGCTAGATGCGCCGCATCGCGGGCTTTCTGGCGCGCCCAGCCACGTGTCCAGCCGATGCCTGAGATGGCCGGACGAGGAGCGCCGCCACGTCTGCTTATCGCCGGCGACTAGTCGCCTGATTGGATGACGTGGCGTGTGCTTAATTAGCACTAACCACCGACTTGTTAACCCCAACGGTCATTGACAGACGGGCCCCATCCCTTAATTAACCATAGGGTTATTCCCTGTTTAAATTAACCTAATGCCCGTGGCCCCGCCTGTCAGCGTTGACTTGGCCACGTCGGCATTGACCGGACCCACACGTCAGCCTCTTTAGTTGACACTGTGACACTAACCAGTGGACCCCACTGGTCAGGTTTGACCTGGACCGCGTCTGTTGACCAGATGACGTCAGCATGATGCAAGGCTGACGCAGTAAATGCTTTTCTGTATTTTAAATAAATCTAAATGATTTATTTATTTTCAGAAAATCCCTTAAACTTCCAAAATTCATAGAAATTCAAACGTAACTCCAAATAAGATAAATTATATATGAAAAATTATCAGAAAAATCCAATCTATCCATCTGTACCATTTTCATGCATGTTTGAGCAAGTTAACCCCACTTTTTAGAATGAAACATGATTAGGGCAAAGTTCATAATAGGTTTGGAGTTGGAATTTGATGTAGTTTTGAATTCCACTTCAATTAAAATGACTTTCTAGCGCATTTGCCCAAATCACAGCATATTGCCATGTCATGATCATGCATCATATTGTTGCATTACATTGATTGTATTCTTCCTTGTTTGCCGGTAATTGCCCCCTCTCAGTAGACGATGTTTCCGACGTTGTGATCGATGACACCGATGAAGAGCTATATTATCTTCAGAAGTGCCAGGCAAGCAAAACCCCCTTGTTCATTCTGATACAATCCCACTCTCTCGCTCCTGCTCTCTTTTACTGCATTAGGACAACAACGATTCATCTGTTACTTGCTGCGGTAGTTGAACCCCTTATCCTCTGCATGACCTGTCATTGCCACAGTAAATAGATGAAACCCACTAGCATGAGTAGGAGTTGCTTGAGCCCTGATGTGCCTACACATTCATGCTTGTTTTTCATGCCTGCTACTGCTTAGAGTTGAGTCAGGTCTGATTCATCGGGGATGAATTGGAACAGTGTTGCACATGTCCTACGGTGTGTGAGCTAAGTGTGTGAACACGATTTGGTAAAGGTAGCGGTGAGTGGCCATGTAGGAGTACATGGTGGGTTGTGTCATTGAAACCGTTCTTAGGAACTGAGTTCTGTGTTTGTGATCCATGAACAGCTACTACCACGCATTGGGCCCGAAACCAATGGACCCTCTCGACTTATTAACTGCCCTTGTCCTCTGGCCAGGAGTTGCAATTAGTTTCTGGTGTTTGTAGGTTATGTGTTGGCGGTCGTGCGTAGCGCTGACCCTAGGGGTGGGCTATGATGCGGTAGATACACCATGACACGGTGTACCGGGCGCCCGTTTGGTGTCTCGGGAACCCTGCACACATCGTTTGGGGCTGTGAGCGAAACTCCGGCCGAATCTCCTCGCGGATGGAACCCGAATAGGCGATAAACCTGGACTAGAGACTTGTGTGGTTAGTCAGGTCGTGGCCGACACCCTCTCGCCCGGCTTCCGCTTGACGGTTGCCGAGGTACATGACGTGTACAGGGCGATAAGTGGCGAGAGCGTGTGTGAAGAAGTACACCCCTGCAGGGTTATCATTATCTATTCGAATAGCCGGATTCCTCGGATATGGAAACTTGGACCCCTTGCATAGTTCATAGACAAGTGAAAGTGGATACTCTAAAACTCGCAAGATAAGCGTGAGTGCTACGGATGGCGTTCTCGCAGGGAGACGGGAGCGGATCCATAGTGGTGTATTGGTATGGTGAATTTGTGGACTCGTGTGCGCCACCTCAAAAGAGTTACTTGCAGTCGTAGTTCAGGATAGCCACCGAGTCAAAGCTGGCTTGCTGCAGTTAAACTCCACCATCCCCTTTGTTGATACTGATGCATATGTAGATAGTTCTGATGTAAGTCTTGCTGGGTACATTTGTACTCACATTTGCTTAATTTATGTTTTTGCAGAGAGACTTCAGTCTCGCTAGTAGTTCCGTGTGGACTTCGACGTTTAGCTTGATACCTCAGCTACGATCTTGTGCCCTCGGCAGGATCTGGTAGATAGTCAGGCTTCTCAGCCTTCTTCATTTGTAGTTGTCTGTACTCAGACAGTTAAGCTTCCGCATGTGTTTTGACTTGTATGCTTTATGTTGGGTCATGAGACCCATCTTTGTAATATCGCTCCTAGGAGCCTAATGAATAAATACTCTGAGTCGTAGAGTCTATGTTGTGATGCCATGTTGTATTTACACATATGAGCATATTATGTGTATGATTGAAATGCTTGGTATGTGTGGGATCCGACAACTAGTTGTTTATCCTTGGTAGCTCTCTTATGAGGGAAATGTAGTCTTGTGCTTCCATGAGCCATAGTAGTCCGCCTACAGCCCGGTTCACCGGAGTCCTGCTAGCCCAACACTACTGCTCAGGACACTTGACTGGCCGACATGTGTTTCACTTCGTTCCTGTGTCTGTCCCTTCGGGGAAATGTCACACGGTGACATCCGGAGTCCTGCCTAGCCTGCTACAGCCCAGGTTACCGGAGTCCTGTTAGCCCAGTGCTACAGCCTGGATTCACACGCTGCTGACCGACATGCTCGATGTTGATTCATGTATGCCTGTTCCCGTAAGTTAGTGCCACTTTGGGTTCACGACTAGTCATGTCGGCCCGGGTTCTCTGTCATATGGATGCTAGCGACACTATCATATACGTGAGCCAAAAGGCGCAAACGGTCCCGGGCCATGGTAAGGCGACACCCGTGGGAATACCGTGCGTGAGGCCACAAAGTGATATGAGGTGTTACAGGCTAGATCGGTGTGACTTAGAATCGGGGTCGTGATAGCTTTGGTATCAGAGCCTGACTGCCTGTAGGATTACCAAGCCATACTGGTCGAAGTCGAGTCTAGAAATGCTTTAGTTATATGAGGGAATTGATTGTGGAAGGGAACGTAAGGCTCTTTTACTCCTTTACCCTATTGCCTTCTGATCTGAGTCATCCTCTTCTTTTCTACGGGGTTAAGAACTAGGCTTCTCTTCTATCTCTCAGGATGACGTGTTACTAAACCGTAGTTGCCTAGGATTGTTGAGTTCATGCCTCAGTTCAGTTCCTACTACTTCCATATGTTCATAGCTGGCCTCAAAACCTTGATATTGTGATGTTGAGAGGTTATGCCACCATCTTTGCAGGATGTCTCAAATCATTTTGAGCATTTACAGTCGTTATGCTGTCCGAGTCATCCCAGGTTTCTAAAATTGTCTGATGCATTTGCAAATCCCTTCTTTCCGTCCCCGATGTTTCTTTGGGCATGTTTAACCACATTAATTGTTGAGTTGAGGTATTCTATTGCCTCGACATATATGTTGGAATTATTATTATGACCCTAGGTGCCCTAGGGGATCATCTAGTAACCTAGCCATGTTTTGTATTTCCAGTGTGATGATTCTGGCCATTATTCTCGAAAGCATCCTGTGATGCCATCTAGTAGTAGGTATTCCACTCCTGGGTTCCTGACCCAAGATCCACTCTACTTACCTCGTGTTGATAGTGTTGCTTGTACCTTTAGGATATTAGTAACCTTTGCGATAGTCCTCGAGGTCTGTGGTATTTCCTCTTCCAAATACCATGAACCATTATGGCAGAAGATCTTTGAACCAATGATCACAACAAGAGTGCTCTTGATGAGGTCTCCATTCTATGATGTGACTCTGCCAGTTCTACCTTTCTGCATGGATTTTCCGGAAGAAATATGTTGAGCTTTATTCGACATACTAATCTATGCATCCACAACTCAGAAAATTATATGTTCCTTGAGTTGTCCCTCTTTAGTTGTATTTTGGTCTTTGTCTATCAGTTGATAGTCAGGAGTAGCTGTGCATTCGTGTTATCGATGCCTTTTATTCTTGTGGTCCATCAAGCCATTCTATTCGGAATGACTAGGAGAAACAAACTCCAGTACCTCATCCATATCCAGGATTGGGTTAAAGCAGTTGTATTCCACAGATCAAAATGCAACCCAGCTTTTGACTCTGTTCTACCTTGGAGTGTTGCTCTCTTTATGTCAGGATTGTCATGAGAATTGCACCACCTCTTATGAATTCTTGACGTAGTGATACTTATCACCATCATCATTCATTCCTTGGTTTCCGTGTTATTGTAACCGGGATGCCGACAAGTGAATCGTGGTGTGTGAAATCTATGCTCCTAGCAATTCCGTTGCTTGGTAGTTAATTGGACAATAACCTCATTCTTAGCGTGTTGATTATTGAATCATCACCCTAAGGTTGATTGTGCTACCTAGTCCTTATTTCCGGTGCACTCTTCGATCAATGAGTTAGGATTGTGTCAATCCATTGCTCGTTTGACCATATCGTCTTGCCCTGAAAAGCAAGATTGTTCTCGAGCTCAGTAACATATCGGTGGTTCGTGATTTTTCGAAAATCTTCTCGGAAGTGTTACCAGGTTGTCACCTGACCGCTATGTTGAGCTCGTGATTGAGTTGGTTTCTTGTAAACCAGCCATTCTCCAAGAAATCTGTGTCGGTTACCCCCTGAGCTAGTTGGTTAAGCTAAACAATAACTTGGAGAGTTGGAAGATAAAAGTTTGCCAGCTTAGCTCATTTCAAGGGATATATCTGCATGTGTTGAAGATAGGTGATATCTTCATCGATTGATCCTCGTGATCAGTTGATCTATTACCTTATCAAAACTTTGACTTGAGTATGGGCTATCGTCAAGTAAAATCAGAACCAATGATATTCATAATGTTGTCTTACTCTTGGTTGACCCCTCGAGCATGCACCATTATATCTTTTGGGTCTGACCAACACTATCGTCTTGTTCATGTAGTTGTGGAATTCCATCTATATGGAAACCTGGATGAATTGTTGTTGAGCCCATCGACAACATCCTTGTCTCCTCCTTGATTCATGTTGAACATCAAGCTAGTGTTGGAAACTTTTGTAAGCATTATCTTCATGTCCCGTTTATGTAATACCTGTTTGGTGTAAGAAGTGACTTTCTCCAAGTTCACGTGCATTAGGTGTAAGTTGTCGCCATGAATTTGAGAAAGGTTTGTTTTGTTTCCTCTGGAATCATCCCAAGTTAGTCATGCATATGTGCGAAGTACATCATGGTTTGATAGGTTGGCCGCCTCCACTCCATATGTGTCCCTAGCACACCAAGCCACTGACTGATTTGTTCTAGGAAAAGGAGTTAAGTGCTAATCCATGGTAATGCACAAGACTTCAATATCCCCGTTGATGGTTTCCCACTTGAACACAGTAGTGTTTTATTATAAGACTACTACGTGGTCATGCTTGTCTTGGATAGCATGTTCACAGGTTTGTAGCAGAACCAACTCATGTTTTGGAGCTTGCTATCGTAGTTCATTTCCCGAGAATCTCGCAACGTCATCTAGTCGAATTGTGTTGCAAACTTTTATTTTTCTTTCTAGACTTGATGAGTCTGGAATATCCTGACACCAACCAGATCCGAATCTCAGGCAGATATGATGGTTGGAACGTTTCTCAAGAACTATAATATTGGTCTCTCTGTAACCCGGTAAAGTGGATGTCGTGGCCAACACACCCGGACGGAGGACTTATTATTGTAGTATCTTGATGGAGAAAGTTGGCCACCTCCCCATAAGGATTTCGTAGGATTATTCCAATAGTTGTTCCTTATGGATTTTTGTGTTCCCGAAGTCCGACCTTTTACTTGATGTCCTAGATATCAAACCATATCTATGAATGGATTACGCTAGCACATCAAGGAGAACATTAGAAGCGGAGTGCTAAATGTCTCTCGGTCGATCATCCAGATTCTGTTTCCTTAGCCTCGCTAAGGGGAAGTCTGAGAAGGTGTTATCTTCCTTTGTATCCGCATTATCCATCACTATTCATCATGGTAGTAAGATTTGATGCCAGGATCCTCGACACGGATGTTGGTAGAACCTTGATGAATATGGAAATGCTCAAGTTCTTGAGAGCACGTGCAAGCAAAATCATCCCTTGCGTTGTCTTCAACAAGGTAGTTCACATCATCCATTCTAGACCGAGTGTGTCATTCTTCCGAACTCCGTCAAACGATTGTTCGTAAATTGCCTTAGGCTGGTATAAAGAGTTTCAATGATCTCTGAATCAAAAGTAATTCTTTTTGCCACTTAAGGAATGATTCTACGAGTCACCTTCCCTGAGGAGCCCCGTTATGGTATCATGGCAACTCAACTCCTTGCTACGTTGACAACCGTTCACCACCCTCTTAGGTGTGGAATTGTTGCCTACCTAGTGAACCCTCGTCAATTGTTTCTTCCGTCCTTTTAAGGTGTGTTTTGCCTCTCAGCTCAAGAGATGTTCAACATCTCATTCCATGATTTGAACATGATTTTCTTGATCTTCATGAAGATCGAACCCTGTAGAGCTTCCCTCTCTTTCCCTTGTCGTGTTGGGTGAAGATCTCGAAAGCAAAGATGTCAAGATCAGTATGATGCAATGAATCAACATCTTTGAGAAGAGCAATTGGATCGAGAAGATGGTGTTAGCTTTGTGCCCCCCCTGTCTTCTTACCTCACGCCTTGAATCTCGGGACGAGATTCTTGTTTAGTGGGGGTGAGTTGTCACAGCCCTAGAATTTGATTGCAATTAGTTTCATAAGCATCCATGGATCATGTCTATATTGTTTGAAATTTGAAATGGGGATGTTCAAACCCTAGCACCACATGGAATTCAAATAAGCTCAACTAAAGTCATTTTCAATGAACCCAAAATGCCCTTTGAAAATGTTCATGATTTCTGATAAAGGGTGAAACCTCTACCAAAAATGATGAACATATTTGTAGGTCATTCCTGGATTTTTGAATTAATTCATATTGTATTTGACTTTGGGCATTTAAACACTATAAATAATTTAAATGCTCAGATAATGCTGAAATTAAATGTGGGCCACTAGAATAATCCAGAGAGTGTCCACAAATTATTCCAGCATTTTACAAAATGCTTTAGTATTTTAACTAAAGCCAAAACAGCAGCAGAAAAATAGAAAATAGAAACAAAATTAGAAAACTAGAGAGAGGCAGAAACTTACCAGGTCTACACAGTAGCGGCCCGACACTGTTCCTGGCCCAGCCCAGGGACAGGCGCGTCTTCTTCCTCGTGCCAGTGGGCACGAGGGCGTGTGCCCGACGCGCGCGCGCACGCGCCGGCCACCTCCTGCTTGCCTGCACGCCGCTGGATTCACCCGAGGGTGCCACGCACCCTCCCTCGACCCTCTACACCTCCTCCCTCCTCGCAGCTCTCTCCCCTCCCCTCTCTCTCACCCACCGAGCGGAGCTTGTCGCCACCACCGCTGTTTTCGTAGCCACCGCTGTCCTCGTGCCCCCTCTCCCTCTCTGGAGGCTCTGCCATGACCTTCTCGTCATCTTCGCCAAGCCAAACGACGCCAGAGCGCCCTACAGTGCCGCCATCATCATTGTCTTCTCCCTCTGCCCCGAGCGCCGCCCCATTCGATTCGTCGCCGTCCGGGCTTCCGCGACCTCACCGACAACGCCATCGAGTTCACTGTGAGCTCCTGCTCCTCCCCCCTTGCTCACCCCTCCTTACCCATTCGCTAGTTACCGTCACCGCGAACCCGAGCTCCGGCCGCCGCCATGGCCGGTGAGCTTCGTGCTCCCGAGCTCCTCCAGCTGTGCTCGTTGCCTCCGCGTGCTCCTAGTGATCCCAGAAACCCATAAAGACCATCGGCCGCGCCCGCCGTGCCCCGTAACGCCTAAACCATGGATGCCCGAACTCCGGCGGCCGCTCGGCTCATCGCCGCCGCTGTTACACACAACCCCAACACACACCGCGGCCACCGCTAGATGCGCCGCATCGCGGGCTTTCTGGCGCGCCCAGCCGCGTGTCCAGCCGATGCCAGGGATGGCCGGACGAGGAGCGCCGCCGCGTATGCTTACCGCCGGCGACTAGTCGCCTGATTGGATGACGTGGCGCGTGCTTAATTAGCACTAACCACCGATTAGTTAACCCCAACGGTCATTGACAGACGGGCCCCATCCCTTAATTAACCATAGGGTTATTCCCTATTTAAACTAACCTAATGCCCGTGGCCCCGCCTGTCAGCGTTGACTTGGCCACGTCGGCATTGACCGGACCCACACGTCAGCCTCTTTAGTTGACACTGTGACACTGACCCGTGGACCCCACCGGTCAGGTTTGACCTGGACCGCGTCTATTGACCAGATGATGTCAGCATGATGCAAGGCTGATGCAGTAAATGCTTTTCTGTATTTTAAATAAATCTAAATGATTTATTTATTTTCAGAAAATCCCCTAAACTTCCAAAATTCATAGAAATTCAACCGTAACTCCAAATAAGATAAATTATATATGAAAAATTATCAGAAAAATCCAATCTATCCATTTGTACCATTTTCATGCATGTTTGAGCAAGTTAACCCCACTTTTTAGAATGAAACATGATTAGGGCAAAGTTCATAATAGGTTTGGAGTTGGAATTTGATGTAGTTTTGAATTCCACTGCAATTAAAATGACTTTCTATCGCATTTGCCCAAATCACAGCATATTGCCATGTCATGATCATGCATCATATTGTTGCATTACATTGATTGTATTCTTCCTTGTTTGCCGGTAATTGCCCCCTCTCAGTAGACGATGTTTCCGACGTTGTGATCGATGACACCGATGAAGAGCTATATTATCTTCAGAAGTGCCAGGCAAGCAAAACCCCCTTGTTCATTCTGATACAATCCCACTCCCTCGCTCCTGCTCTCTTTTACTGCATTAGGACAACAACGATTCATCTGTTACTTGCTGTGGTAGTTGAACCCCTTATCCTCTGCATGACCTGTCATTGCCACAGTAAATAGATGAAACCCACTAGCATGAGTAGGAGTTGTTTGAGCCCTGATGTGCCTACTCATTCATGCTTGTTTGTCATGCCTGCTACTGCTTAGAGTTGAGTCAGGTCTGATTTATCAGGGATGAATTGGAACAGTGTTGCACATGTCCTCGGTGTGTGAGCTAAGTGTGTGAACACGATTTGGTAAAGGTAGTGGTGAGAGGCCATGTAGGAGTACATGGTGGGTTGTCTCATTGAAACCGTTCTTAGGAACTGCGTTTTGTGTTTGTGATCCATGAACAGCTACTACCACGCATTGGGCCCGAAACCAATGGACCCTCTCGACTTATTAACTGCCCTTGTCCTCTGTCCAGGAGTTGCAATTAGTTTCTGGTGTTTGTAGGTTATGTGTTGGCGGCCGTGCGTAGCGCTGACCCTAGGGGTGGGCTATGATGCGGTAGATACACCATGACACGGTGTACCGGGCGCCCGTTTGGTGTCTCGGGAACCCTGCACACATCGTTTGGGGCTGTGAGCGAAACTCCGGCCGAATCTCCTCGCGGATGGAACCCGAATAGGCGATAAACCTGGACTAGAGACTTGTGTGGTTAGTCAGGTCGTGGCCGACACCCTCTCGCCCGGCTTCCGCTTGACGGTTGCCGAGGTACATGACATGTACAGGGCGATAAGTGGCGAGAGCGTGTGTGAAGAAGTACACCCCTGCAGGGTTATCATTATCTATTCGAATAGCCGGATTCCTCGGATATGGAAACTTGGACCCCTTGCATAGTTCATAGACAAGTGAAAGTGGATACTCTAAAACTCGCAAGATAAGCGTGAGTGCTACGGATGGCGTTCTCGCAGGGTGACGGGAGCGGATCCTTAGTGGTGTATTGGTATGGTGAATTTGTGGACTCGTGTGCGCCACCTCAAAAGAGTTACTTGCAGTCGTAGTTCAGGATAGCCACCGAGTCAAAGCTGGCTTGCTGCAGTTAAACTCCACCATCCCCTTTGTTGATACTGATGCATATGTAGATAGTTCTGATGTAAGTCTTGCTGGGTACATTTGTACTCACATTTGCTTAATTTATGTTTTTGCAGAGAGACTTCAGTCTCGCTAGTAGTTCCGTGTGGACTTCGACGTTTAGCTTGATACCTCAGCTACGATCTTGTGCCCTCGGCAGGATCTGGTAGATAGTCAGGCTTCTCAGCCTTCTTCATTCGTAGTTGTCTGTACTCAGACAAGTTAAGCTTCCACATGTGCTTGTTGCTTGTATGCTCTGTATGTTGGGTCATGAGACCCATCTTTGTAATATCCCGCTCCTAGGAGCCTAATGAATAAATACTTGAGTCGTAGAGTTATGTTGTGATGCCATGTTGTATTTACACATGTCAAGCATATTATGTGTATGATTGAAATGCTTGGTATGTGTGGGATCCGACAACCTAGTTGTTTATCCTTGGTAGCCTCTCTTATGGGGAAATGTAGTCTTGTGCTTCCATGAGCCATAGTAGTCCTCTACAGCCCGGTTCACCGGAGTCCTGCTAGCCCAACACTACTGCTCAGGACACTTGACTGGCCGACATGTGTTTCACTTCGTTCCTGTGTCTGTCCCTTCGGGGAAATGTCACACGGTGACATCCGGAGTCCTGCCTAGCCTGCTACAGCCCAGGTTACCGGAGTCCTGTTAGCCCAGTGCTACAGCCTGGATTCACACGCTGCTGACCGACATGCTCGATGTTGATTCATGTATGCCTGTTCCCGTAAGTTAGTGCCACTTTGGGTTCACGACTAGTCATGTCGGCCCGGGTTCTCTGTCATATGGATGCTAGCGACACTATCATATACGTGAGCCAAAAGGTCCCGTGGGAAGACCGTGCGTGAGGCCGCAAAGTGATATGAGGTGTTACAGGCTAGATTGGTGTGACTTAGAATTGGGGTCCTGACAAAAATAAGTATTCCGATAATTGTGCTCAATTGCTAGAGGAAGAATGCATTAGGATGTTTGGCACTAAATATTTGAATGATGAGCATGATTGCGATATTGTCAGTATGAACTCTTTGAATATCCATAGTACTAATGATGATTGCACTAGTCATGATGAAAATATGTCATATAAGCATGTCAACTTTTGTGGAGTGCATAGAGTTTGCAAGTACGCACCAAATAGAGAAGATAGATTTTGCAAGAGCCATAAGTATTTGGAAACTAAATGTTTGCAAGAAAGGCTAGATGATTGTGCTGAAAGATTCAATATTTATCGCCATCCTTGTGAACTTTGCAATGAACATGGTCATTTAAAGCTCCAATGCTATTTGTTTCATGATCAAATCATGTCCAAAAATTGTGATAACTTGATTACCCTTGAGCATCATAAAGAGCTTAGTCTTCTTTTGGGGTATGAAGAAATGAAACGTATAACTGAGGGTATTCCAAAATTTAATCTTGATAGATTTCTTGATTTTGATCTAGAAGAAATTTTTATGTATTGTGCGGTGAATTGCATTGAAAATCCTTATATTGCCAATTACATAAAGACAAGAAAACAAATAGAAGATGAAGAGAATACTAATGAAAGGGAAGAGACTTCCCAATATCCTTCTATTATTTCTTATGATGAATCAGGTAACGAGGAGGAGCTTTCTATTCAACTAATCTCATTAATAAGGAGCTCAAAAGAGAGGGTTAAACCCACACATGATGTGAAGAATAAAAAGAAAAGACGAATAAGAAAAGGTAGAAAGGTATCCCTCCCAAATGATGTTGCTCCTATTACTCAGTGTGATGATGATAATTGCTACACTATTGGTGCTATCCATACTATTAATGATGAGAGTGATTATGCTTATGATATGAAAATGCCCAAGCTTGGGGATGCTATGTTTGAGAATATATTTGCTACGATTAATGTTTGTCCCAAGCTTGGGGATGCTATGTTTAATCAAGATGATATTTTTATCCTCCCAAGTTTTGATGAGCAAATTTATTATGATGATAGCATACCTCCTATTTATGATGGTTATATTAATGAAAGTGGGTTTGGAAGAGTGTCAACTTTAGGAAGTAATGATCCCACTACTTTGGAGGGTGTTGAATCTTATAATATTTGTGAAAGTGGATTTGGAGAGGTCATGACTTTATTTAGTGATGAATTCACTATTTCGGAAGAGGTTTCAATTGATTATGATGAGAACAAAGTTGCTACTTATGATGATTATTGTGATGAAACTTATGCTATAAAAAGTAGTGATGATTATATTTATAAAACTTGTCATAAGTATGATTACCATTTTTCTGAACATTACCCTTTTAATGTGGAAACATTTTATAGTATTCGAGTTTCTTATGATACTCCCACTATTCCGAATGAGAAGAATTTTGCTTATGTGGAGAGTAGTAAAAATTATATACTTGTAGATCATGAAAAGAATGCTTTAGGTGCTGGTTATATTTTTGAATTCATTCACGATGCTATTGAAAATTATTATGAGGGAGGAATATATGCTTGTAGGATTGCAATAATATCAAGTTTCCTCTCTATGTGTTTAAAGTTTTGAAGTTATGCTTGTTTTGCCTTCCTATGCTAGTTGATTATTGTTCCCGTAAATTGTTTGCTCACAAAATCCCTATGCATAGGAAGTGGGTTAGACTTAAATGTGCTAGTCATATTCTTCATGATGCTCTCTTTATGTTTCAATTCTTATGTCTTATGTGAGCATCATTGAAATCATCATGCCTAGCTAGGGGCGTTAAACGATAGCGCTTGTTGGGAGGCAACCCAATTTTATTTTTGCTCCTTGCTTTTTGTTCATGTTTAGTAATAAATAAATCATCTAGCCTCTGGTTAGATGTGGTTTTATGTTTTAATTAGTGTTTGTGCCAAGTAAGACCTGTAGGATCTTCTTGGATGATAATTATTTGATCTTGCTGAAAAAGACAGAAACTTTCTGTGCACTAAAACAATTGTTAAAAATCACCAGAAAGTGATAAAATACTGATTCCAATTGAAGTAGATCAATAATCAAATTATCTAGGACTTCCTATTTTTGCAGATTTTTATGAGTTCCAGAAGTTTGCTTTTGATACAGATTACTACAGATTGTTCTGTTTTTGACAGATTCTGTTTTCTATGTGTTGTTTGCTTATTTTGATGAATCTATGAGTAGTATCGGAGGGTATGAACCATAGATAAGTTGGAATACAGTAGATATTACACCATTATGAATTTAGAATGAGTTCACAACAGTACCTAAGTGGTGATTTATTTTCTTATACTAACGGAGCTTACGAGTTTTCTGTTGAGTTTTGTGTTGTGAAGTTTTCAAGTTTTGGGTAAAGATTCGATAGACTATGGAATAAGGAGTGGAAAGAGCCTAATATTGGGGATGCCCAAGGCACCCCAAGGTAATATTCAAGTACAACCAAGAGCCTAAGCTTGGGGATGCCCCGGATGGCATCCCCTCTTTCGTCTTCGTTCATCGGTAACTTTACTTGGAGCTATATTTTTATTCACCACATGATATGTGTTTTGCTTGGAGCGTCATTTTATTAGTATTTAATTGCTGTTTGAATAAAATGTCAAGATCTGAAATTATTAAACGGTAGAGTCTTCACATAGTTGCATAATTATTCGACTACACATTGATCTTCACTTATTTCTTTTGGAGTAGTTTGCTGTTTGCTCTAGTGCTTCACTTATATCTTTTAGAGCACGGCGGTTGATTTATTTTGAAGAAATATATGAACTCTCATGCTTCACTTATATTATTTTGAGAGTCTTTAGAACAGCATGGTAATTTGCTTTGGTTATAAATTTAGTCCTAATATGATGGGCATCCAAGAGGTATATAATAAGAACTATCATACAAAGTGCATTGAATAATATGAGAAGTTTGATTCCTTATGATTGTTTTGAGATATGAAGATGGTAATATTAGAGTCGTTCTAGTTGAGTAATTGTGAATTTGAGAGATACTTGTGTTAAAGTTTTTGATTCCCGTAGCATGCACGTATGGTGAACCGTTATGTGATGAAGTCGGAGCATGATTTATTTATTGATTGTCTTCCTTATGAGTGGCGGTCGGGGACGAGCGATGGTCTTTTCCTACCAATATATCCCCCTAGGAGCATGCGCGTAGTACTTTGTTTGATAACTAATAGATTTTTGCAATAAGTATGTGAGTTCTTTATGACTAATGTTGAGTCCATGGATTGTACGCACTCTCACCCTTCCACCATTGCTAGCCTCTCTAATACCGACACCTTTCGCTGGTATCATACACCCACCATATACCTTCCTAAAAACAAGCACCATACCTACCTATTATGGCATTTCCATAGCCATTCCGAGATATATTGCCATGCAACTTATCACCATTCTGTTTATTATGACACGCTCCATCATTGTCATATTGCTTTGCATGATCATGTAGTTGACATCGTATTTGTGGCAAAGCCACCGTTCATAATTTTTCATACATGTCACTCTTGATTCATTGCACATCCTGGTACACCGCCGGAGGCATTCACATAGAGTCATATTTTGTTCTAAGTATCGAGTTGTAATTCTTGAGTTGTAAGTAAATAAAAGTGTGATGATCATCATTATTAGAGCATTGTCCCAGTGAGGAAAGGATGATGGAGACTATGATTCCCCCACAAGTCGGGATGAGACTCCGGACGAAAATAAATAAATAAAAGAGGCCATAAAAAAGAAGAAGGCCGAAAAAATGAGAGAAAAAGAGAGAAGGGGCAATGCTACTATCCTTTTACCACACTTGTGCTTCAAAGTAGCACCATGATCTTCATGATAGAGAGTCTCCTATGTAGTCACTTTCATATACTAGTGGGAATTTTCCATTATAGAACTTGGCTTGTATATTCCAATGATGGGCTTCCTCAAATTGCCCTAGGTCTTCGTGAGCAAGCAAGTTGGATGCACACCCACTTAGTTTCTTTGTTGAGCTTTCATACACTTATAGCTCTAGTGCATCTGTTGCATGGAAATCCCTACTCACTCACATCGATATCTATTGATGGGCATCTCCATAGCCCATTGATACGCCTAGTTGATGTGAGACTATCTTCTCCTTTTTGTCTTCTCCACAACCACCGTTCTATTCCACCTATAGTGCTATGTCCATGGCTCACGCTCATGTATTGCGTGAAGATTGAAAAAGTTTGAGAACATCAAAAGTATGAAACAATTGCTTGGCTTGTCATCGGGGTTGTGCATGATTTAAATATTTTGTGTGATGAAGATAGATCATAGCCAGACTATATGATTTTGTAGGGATATCTTTCTTTGGTCATGTTATTTTGAGAAGAGATGATTGCTTTGTTAGTATGCTTGAAGTATTATTGTTTTCATGTTAATATTAAACTTTTGTTTTGAATCTTATGGATCTGAATATTTTTGCCACAATAAAGAAGATTATATTGATAAATATGTTAGGTAGCATTCCACATCAAAAATTCTATTTTTATCATTTACCTACTCGAGGACGAGAAAGAATTAAGCTTGGGGATGCTGATACGTCTCCAACGTATCTATAATTTTTGATTGTTCCATGCTATTATATATTCTGTTTTGGATATTTAATGGGCTTATTTATACACTTTTATATTATTTTGGGACTAACCTATTAACCGGAGGCCCATCCCAAATTGCTGTTTTCTTGCCTATTTCAGTGTTTTGAAGAAAAGGAATATCAAATGGAGTCCAAACGGAATGAAACCTTTGGGAGAGTTATTTTTGGAACGGAAGCAATCCAGGAGACTTGGAGTAGACGTCAGGGAAGCTTCAAGGTGGCCACGAGGCAGGGAGGCGCGCCCGCCCCTGGGTGTGCTCCCCACCCTCGTGGCTCCCCTGACCGACTTCTTTCGCCTATATATATCCATATACCCTAAAAACATCAGAGAGCAGAATAGATCGGGAGTTCCGCCGCCGCAAGCCTCTGTAGCCACCAAAAACTAATCGGGACCCTGTTCCGGCACCCTGCTGGAGGGGGGAACCCTCACCGGTGGCCATCTTCATCATCTCGGCGCTCTCCATGACGAGGAGGGAGTAGTTCACCCTTGGTGCTGAGGGTGTGAACCAGTAGCTATGTGTTTGATCTCTCTCTCTCTCTCGTGTTCTTGAGATGGTACGATCTTGATGTACCGCGAGCTTTGCTATTATAGTTGGATCTTATGATGTTTCTCCCCCTCTACTCTCTTGTAATGGATTGATTTTTCCCTTTGAAGTTATCTTATCGGATTGTGTCTTTAAGGATTTGAGAACACTTGATGTATGTCTTGCATGTGTTTATCTGTGGTGACAATGGGATATCACGTGATTCACTTGATGTATGTTTTGGTGATCAACTTGCGGGTTCAGTTGAACTTATGCATAGGGGTTGGCACACGTTTTCGTCTTGACTCTCTGGTAGAAACTTTGGGTCACTCTTTGAAGTACTTTGTGTTGGTTGAATAGATGAATCTGAGATTGTGTGATGCATATCGTATAATCATACCCACAGATACTTGAGGTGACATTGGAGTATCTAGGTGTAATTAGGGTTTTGGTTGATTTGTGTCTTAAGGTGTTATTCTAGTACAAACTCTATGATAGATCAAACGGAAAGAATAGCTTCGTGTTATTTTACTATGGACTCTTGAATAGATCGATCAGAAAGAATAACTTTGAGGTGGTTTCATACCCTACCATAATATCTTCGTTTGTTCTCCGCTATTAGTGACTTTGGAGTGACTCTTTGTTGCATGTTGAGGGACAGTTATATGATCCAATTATGTTATTATTGTTGAGAGAACTTGCACTAGTGAAAGTATGAACCCTAGGCCTTGGTTCTACACATTGCAATACCGTTTATGCTCACTTTTACCACTTGTTACCTTGCAGTTTTTATATTTTCAGATTACAAAAACCTATATCTACCATCCATATTGCACTTGTATCACCATCTCTTCGGCGAACTAGTGCACCTATACGATTTACCATTGTATTGGGTGTGTTGGGGACACAAGAGACTCTTTGTTATTTGGTTGCGGGGTTGTTTGAGAGAGACCATCTTCAACCTATGCCTCCCACGGATTGATAAACCTTAGGTCATCCACTTGAGGGAAATTTGCTACTGTCCTACAAACCTCTGCACTTGGAGGCCCAACAACGTCTACAAGAAGAAGGTTGTGTACTAGACATCAGCAACCATCTAGCTAGTGCCTACGGACCTGTAGGTCTGTGGTGAACTACTCACGCATCATTGGAGAGGCACCAATGAGGATGATGAACCCCTCCGTGATGGTGTTAGATTGGATCTCGTGGTTCTAGAACTTGCGGCGGCTGGAATAATGTTTCATCAACTCCCCTAGGGTTTCTGGAATATTTGGTAATTTATAGGGTGAAGAGGCGATGCAGGAGACCCCCTTGGGCCCCACAACCCATCAGGGCATGCCTTGGCTCCTCAGCGCGCCCTGATGTCTTGTGGTTGATAACCCACAAGTATAGGCGACCGTAATAGTTTTTGAGGGTAGAGTATTCAACCCAAATTTATAGATTCGACACAAGGGGAGCCAAAGAATATTTGTAAGTATTAGCAGTTGAGTTGTCAATTCAACCACACCTGGAGATTAAATATCCGCAGCAATATGATTAGTAGCACAGTAATATGATAGTTTTGATAGTAGTGGTAACAGTGATAGCAATGATTTTGTAGCAAGTGTCAGTAGCAACAACAGTAGTAACTTAGCAAGAACAATATGTGGAACATTCGTAGGCATTGGAACGATGAATACGTTGGATGATATTCATCATATAATAGTCATAACCTAGGGCGATACTAAACTAGCTCCAGTTCATAAATATAATGTAGGCATGTATTCCATAAATAGTCATACATGCTTATGGAAAGAACTTGCATGACATCTTTTGTCCTACCCTCCCGTGGCAGCGGGGTCCATACATAAACTAAGCGATATTAAGGCCTCCTTTTAATAGAGAACCGGAAGAAAGTATTAACACATAGTGAATACTTGAACTCCTCAAACTACGGTCATCACCAGAAAGTATCCCAATTGTTGTCACCCTGGGTTTACAGATTATAACATGTAATAGGTGAATATGACTTGCAAGATCGGATCTAGAACATAGATATAATGGTGAAAACATAAACAGTTCAGATCTGAAATCATGGCACTCGGGCCCTAGTGACAAGCATTAAGCATGGCTAAGTCATAAAAACATCAATCTTAGAACATAGTGGATACTAGGGATCAAGCCCTAACAAAACTAACTCGACTACATGATGGATCTCATCCAACTCCTCATCGACCAGTGAGCCTACGAAGGAATTACTCACTCCCCATGGGGAGCATCGTGGAATTGGCGATGGAGGGTTGGTGATGACGAAGACCGAAGATTCCCCTCTCCATAGCCCCGAACGGGCTCCGGATTTGGCCTCCCGATGAAGAACAGGAGGCGGCGGGGGCTCCGTATCGTGAAATGCAATGAAACTTTCTCCTTGATTTTCTCCGGAAATAGGTATTTCAAGAGTTGAACTTAGGGTCTGCAGGGCCACCAAGTGGGCACAACCCACCAGGGCGCGCCTGGAGGGGGTGGCGCGCCCTGGTGGGTTGTGCTCAACCAGGGCCCCCCTCCGATGGTTCTTGGCTCCAGTATTTTTCTTTTATTGCAAAATAATTCTCCAAATAGTTTCATTCCATTCTGAGAACTTTTATTTCTGCACAAAAACAACACCATGGTAGTTCTGCTGAAAACAGCGTCAGTCCGGGTTAGTTTGATTCAAATCAAGCAAATTAGAGTCCAAAACAAGAGCAAAAGCATTAGGAAAAGTAGATACGACGGAGACGTATCAACTCCCCCAAGATTAAACCTTTGCTTGTCCTCGAGAAATTCAGTTGATAAACTAAAAGTGAGAAAGAAAAACTTTTACAAACTCTTTTGTTCTTGTTTACATAAATAAGGTTAAGTAGCACACATGTTTTCAGCAAAGATCATGACTAACCATGTCAACAATAACTTTTAGAAATTTATTAACTCATATCAATGGCATAAGCAACTAGCGAGCAATAATAAAATATCTCAAATGACAACACTTTGTCAAAACAACTGTGATATAATATGACAACAGTGGTATCTCGCTAGCCCTTTTTGAGACCGTAAAACATAAATGCAGAGCACCTCCAAAGTTCAGGCAGCGCCTAAACATTGTAATTCATGGTAGAAAAGATCCAGTCATGATGCATCCAACATTAACTATGCACAATGCATGAGGATGACAATAGTGCTCTCAGATCTGGCGCTTATTTGAGAAGGTGATGACTCAACATAAAATTAAATAGATAGCCCCTTCACAGATGGAAGCAGGGATTTGCAGCGGTGCCAGAGCTCAAAGGTTTAAAAACAGGGATAAATGTAATTTTGGTAAATGCACCCTTCCTGTTTACGTCATGACCAAAAGTTATCAATATCTTCCATGCTGAACACATTAGTGGCGGTTCCCAAGTGATAAAAAGTAAAGGTTTACTCCCCCGCCACCAACAAACTGTAGCGAGCAGACCTCAAACGGTCCAATCTCTATGCTCAGGTGTCATCCCTGGATCAGTAATGCTGACACCACACAGTACTTGAAGGATTTATAACAGAGTAGCAATCACACACTTATTATATTGAGTGTCTCAAAAGAGAACTTATTACAATAAATATGGCTTAAGGCCATCTAATAACAATAACAGCGGAAGGCTGGGAAGATAAGTGAGTCCATCAACTCCAACGGCATCACTGAGTATAGAACCACGACCTAAAAGCACCTTAATCGTCGTCTGAAAAGTCTGCAACATTAACGTTGCAGCCCGAAACGGGTCAGCACAAGGAATATGCTGGCAATGTAACACATAGAGAGCAATGAAAGAAATAGGCTATACTACATGCATATTTGGCTGGTGGAAAGCTCTATGGTTACAGTTTTGCGTAAAGCCAATTTTTCCCTACTGCAAAGAAATAGATTTTATTTAACTATCATGGTAGTTGTTAAACATTGAGAATGGTTGACAGCATTCTCAATCCCAATTAAGCATCATCATTAAACAAAACCCAACAAAATTAATTTTAGAGTAACATGTTGAGATTCACATGATAATCCAGGTATTGGATACTCAAGATGTCCATAACCGGGGACACGGCTAACCATGATTAGTTTATACACTCTGCAGAGGTTTGCGCACTTTTCCCCACAAGACTCGACCTTCTCCGTTGGGATTCTTGCACTACATGGTGTTTGAGAAACGGATGACCGAGACATAGTCTTTCAGAAGCGCTAGCACCTTACGATCGGGTGGACCGTTACACCTACTTTCCCCTACATCTGCTAGTCTACCACCATAAGAGTTCGCACAACTTAATCAACTATGCTAGAGCTGTTGGGTTTCGTAGTAATTTCAAAAATTTTCCTACGCACACGCAAGATCATGTGATGCATAGCAACGGGAGGGGAGAGTGTTGTCTACGTACCCAACGCAGACCAACTGCGGAAGCGCTGACACGACATAGAGGAAGTAGTCGTACGTCTTCACGATCCAACCGATCAAGCACCGAAACTACGGCACTTCCGAGTTCGAGCACACGTTCAGCTCGATGACGATGCCCGGACTCCGATCCAGCAAAGTGTCGGGGAAGAGTTCCGTCAGCACGACGGCGTGGTGACGATCTTGATGAACTACAGCAGCAAGGCTTCGCCTAAACTCCGCTACAGTATTATCGAGGAATATGGTGGCAGGGGGCACTACACACGGCTAAGGAATAGATCACGTGGATCAACTTGTGTGTTCTAGGGTGCCTCTACCTCAGTATATAAAGGAGCCAAGGGGGGGAGGCTGGCCGGCCACAAGGGGTGCGCCAGGAGAGTCCTACTCCCTCCGGGAGTAGGATTCCCCCCCAATCCTATTCCAACTAGGATTCCCAAGGGGGGAAAGAGAGAGAGGGGGGGCGGCCACCTTCTCATAGTCCTAATAGGACTAGGGGAGGGGGGAGGTGTGCAGCCACCTTGGGCTGCCCCTTTCTCCTTTCCACTAAGGCCCATGAAGGCCCATATGGCTCCCGGGGGGTTCCGGTAACCTCCCGGTAACCCGGTAAAATCCCGATTTCACCCGGAACACTTCCGATATCCAAATATAGGCTTCCAATATATCAATCTTTACGTCTCGACCATTTCGAGACTCCTCGGCATGTCCGTGATCACATCCGGGACTCCGAACAACCTTCGGTACATCAAAATGCATAAACTCATAATATAACTGTCATCGTAACCTTAAGCGTGCGGACCCTACGGGTTCGAGAACAATGTAGACATGACCGAGACACGTCTCCGGTCAATAACCAATAGCGGGACCTGGATGCCCATATTGGCTCCTACATATTCTACGAAGATCTTTATCGGTCAGACCGCATAACAACATACGTTGTTCCCTTTGTCATCGGTATGTTACTTGCCCGAGATTCGATCGTCGGTATCCAATATCCAGTTCAATATCGTTACCGGCAAGTCTCTTTACTCGTTCCGTAATACATCATCTCACAACTAACATCTTAGTTGCAATGCTTGCAAGGCTTATGTGATGTGCATTACCGAGAGGGCCCAGAGATACCTCTCCGACAATCGGAGTGACAAATCCTAATCTCGAAATACGCCAACCCAACATCTACCTTTGGAGACACCTGTAATGCTCCTTTATAATCACCCAGCTACGTTTTGACGTTTGGTAGCACCCAAAGTGTTCCTCCGGCAAACGGGAGTTGTATAATCTCATAGTCATAGGAACATGTATAAGTCATGAAGAAAGCAATAGCAACATACTAAACGATCGGGTGCTAAGCTAATGGAATGGGTCATGTCAATCAGATCATTCAAATAATGATGTGACCTCGTTAATCAAATAACAACTATTTGTCTATGGTTAGGAAACATAACCATCTTTGATTAACGAGCTAGTCAAGTAGAGGCATACCAGTGACACTCTGTTTGTCTATGTATTCACACATGTATTATGTTTCCGGTTAATACAATTCTAGCATGAATAATAAACATTTATCATGAAATAAGGAAATAAATAATAACTTTATTATTGCCTCTAGGGCATATTTCCTTCAACATACCTTTTCCAAATACTTTGCTTGTGCTCCTCCATGATCAGCAATCGCCCTCTTCCTTTTGAACGTCTGATACACAAGAACAACATTTGAATGGATAAATATGGTTTGATGACAGATGGAATATGTACTGAAAATAGATAGGCAGGGCGTATTCACATACACGATGTGTAAACTAAGCTAATGGCAGTTCAACAAAGTAGAAGCAATGCAAAGCATCAGTTGCAAGATATGTGCGAGCAATGTAACCTTGGAAAGTTAGAGCAAGTACCTTGATGCGTGAATAATATAGAGCATCTTCCTTCTGACTCCTCCACTAGGGAGCTACATTGACTTAGGTCTCCCTCTAGCTCAGAATCACCGTTAGGATCATATTCTGAGCATGAATCTGTAGGTGGAGAGCGTTTGCATTGCATTGCATCCAGACTTGATTTCGGTCCCTTAATGCCAAGTTTGACAGCCATGGCATTGTTCTGCTTTATTCTTTTCATGCGCGCAAGCTCATAATAATTATGATGCTGTTCAGAATATGAGATTCATGAAAACATAAAAAGTAGTCAGATTATCTATGGAATGCATTGCGGATTCAACTCGGAGAGTGTCTCCCTATAAATCCCTGCATATGCAAAGTTCACCTCCCCAACCGTGCTGACTAGACCACACACAGAAATACAAACCCCTTATGTCTCTATAACAGGCAGGCACACATTTCAGAATTGAAGTAGGAACATTAGAATCATATGAAATTCGTATTTGAACAAATTAACTAAGCAATTATGAGTGGCGTAATGTTTAGCTTTAAGGGTGGAGTGTTGGTAGTGCGACACAAAGCAAGTAGGTAGATTGTATTCCATGTAAAAGATTGAAAACTATGTAAAAGCTGGAAATGACACTTTCTTTCTATACAATGCAGTGTTCATTACCCACACATGATGGAAGAGATCACATAGAGAAATACTATTCACTCATGTCTACGGTTCCATTATTTAGAAATAGGGTGGTCCACCCTAAAAGAATATTGACAACAAATATGACAAGGCAAGCATAGATGTAGTGAATCAATCATTTACTTGTGAGCTTACTAGGACAAGTATGCAGAATTGTAACTGCAGTAAGAGACCGTCCAAAATCTGAATGAAGAAGTTTGTCTAGCACTTATTGTTTGCAACTAATCGACGTGAATAATTGGATATTATATCGAATGATTAAGAAAGACAAGTAAAATTTTCAACAAACCTGGCTTGCAGTAGTAATCTAGTTCAATGTCACTACGACCAACAATCCAAAATGACTAGTTTCTGTTCCGAGGGCCGGAATTTTGAAAACCCTATGAACTTTAGAGGTACTAAAGATTATCGAAATACATCTGAACCATTAAGTGTAGGTAGCACTGAGCACACAACAAACCCTAATGACAGTCCTGCCTAATGAGTAATGAATCAATTAGAAAATGGGTGATGAGGAGTGGCTGTTGAGTGTTGAGTACGTATCTCAGGATAAATCGGGTTGGCTTGGTGGGTGCTGCATGCTTGATCCCTGAACGGACTGGGAAGGTAGGCACGGCGGTGCACCCGGGTAGCGGCGACGCTGTTGGGTGAGCGGCTCCTGGCCTCCTGTTAGTCCGGCGTCTCCTCCTAGAGTCATGCCGTCCGGGGACGGCAAGTCGCGGGCGAGGCAGGCGGCTGGGGGCGAGTAGAGATCGGAAGCGCGCAGCAAAACAGAGGGGAATCGGGGCCTGGGACGACCCAAAATCCTAGGGTGGGCTGGCCCACCGTGGGCACCCTGTAGAGATACACACCCCAGCGGCGAACATGCATTTTTGAAACTAATTTAGGAACATTTAGCTGACCAATTAAACAACTCTGTTTTAATAATATCATATTCGTATTTGAACAACTAAGCTTGTTTAGCTTGATGGGCCGAGCAGCGTTATTATGACACGAAGCACGTATTCTGATCGTATAGTGATCATAAAAGGGGGAAACTCTAAGCATATTTTTTCAGCAAAAGAGGGTTTCCCCTCCGATTTCTATTAAAGAAACCACCACGGAACCAACATGATCAATTAAACCCTAAGCATGATCAATTAAACCGTATTATGGCTGTGCCATGGCAGATTTGAAGCTGCAAACCGGAGAAATGATATTTAGCATCCATTGTTTGCTTTGAACTAAGAACTAAATTCTAAGAGCTGGAAAGAAAGTAGAGTAACCATGTTAAGATCTATTTTCTAGGTGAGATCAAAAAGTTGAGGAGATATGAAGTACCACCTCTCTTGTGGCACCGTGTAGGCATCGGGGGTGTGATGGCTGTCGGTGGCGTTGAAGCAGATCTGCGACGGTAGACGGGTGCATCGGGGGACAAGTCCCGTTGCGGTGGAAGAGAAGGTCGTGTGAGCGGCCCTGGCAAAGAGGACGACGCTGCCGATGAAGAGAGAGGATGCGATGCAAGGCTATTGGTCCGTCGCCGTGGATGAGAAACGTCCATCTCTAGCAATGGACAACGCAGTCTTGGTAGGCGCTCCGGCATGGTGGAGTACAGTGGCGATGGATGTGGTGGAGGACGGCGACGATGGATGGGGTGGCGGACGGAGGCTGGTGTGGGGATGGGGTCTTCTAGCGCGGACGATGTATGAATGGGAAAATGGAGGGAGAGGTACGGGGAACCATGTTTTTGGGACGCGCCTGTCTGAAATATGGGAAAGTTACGAACTTAGCCCCTGTTTAAAATTTGGACGTCTCGTCGGTTGGTGATAGGACGGTAATCTCGCATCTCGCCAATATTTGCCCAGGGCGTTTTCGGGCGAGGAGAGGGTGGTTGGCACCCATGGTTGGCCCCCATGGTGTATGAACGGGCTGACAGGTAGGGCGGTTGTGTCATGTCTGAGTGAAGTTACAAACCTGCCCCTATTGAAAATATTTGCCTACATCGATTTCGGCCGAGTCAAGTTTGTTTTGCCACCCACCGTGTATGAATGGGGAATGGAGGGAGAAACAGAGGTCTTTCAGAGGAGCTTGAATCAAATGAGTTTTGCCGCCCATGTTTGACGCCCACCGTGTCAGAATGTGCTCAGAGGCGGTCGTGTAACGTCTAATTGAAGTTACTAACCTACCCCTATTTAGAGCAGTGGAAATCGGGCCGATGGATTGTCCGTGTAATGGGTAGACAGTAATTTCCATCTCCCAAACACTTGGCTTTGGGCAGCCGACGTGGGAATGGACATTTTGCTGCTTCTTTCGAAATTTTGGGACAATAAGCATCCACATTTACCCTGGCAACTAAATTCGAATCCATTTTTGTATTCCTATATGAATCTTTATAAATCATTCTATGTTTTTTATATATCTTCAAAAGGACGACAAAGATGTATTCCACTGTCATATATGAATATGGTTTACAAATGCCGATACTCAAATTCAGAAACTAGAATCCAGTTTAAGGTGAATTCGATATTTGGAACACTTCATGTCCAACTCAAATGTCACACGCAGCATAATGTGTACTCCCATTTAGATATGTACACAAGCGATGTATCAAGATTCAAATACTGAGTCAATCAACCAAGAATGCACAGAACTAACAGACATATAAATACTTATAGAGTATATTGATCAATAATATCAACTAACATACATAAGCCAGGCCGCTGTACTTTTTTTTGGCTACAACAACATCCTTTTGTTAGCCAGCATCTTGGCCCTTTCCGATGCGTGCCACTTATGGTCCATCTATACTACTACTATTGCTGAATGCACATTCGGCCCGATTGGCATATTTGTAGGTCTGGCACAGCAATCCAAATGAAATGTCTCCGAGTCTTATCAATTACTACAGACTTGTGCTCAAATAAAATTACAAACCAAAAAATAAAAAAACAATTATTACATGATCTCTAAAACAAATGGTTTGATTGATTACATGAACAGACAACACAAAGGTTATTCAACTATGGAAAGAACATTTCACCTATGATTTACCAAGTAGAAATTTAATTTCCTTTTTTCCTTCAGGACCGTAACAATCTGGTCAGTCTCAGCTTGCTTCGTTTTGAAATCCACCAAATATTTAATGGTTATCTTGAGTACTGCTTGTGATTGTGCTGTTTGCTTCCTCAACATGTCAACTTCATCTCTAAGTGCAGAAGCAGAATCTCTTTCTACCACTAGTTTAGCCTCTAAAGCATCAGTAGTTGGCAATTCATAATGCATGATTGGTCCGGTGCCACTGCTGTGGTATGATGCAACGTCCATGGGGACCTCGCTCTTTGATCTTGGGCTAACCTGTTTTGCCATTAAAGTTCCGATTGGACTCAGAAAAGTTGAAGTTAGCAAAACATCTCAACTGAGAGTTATAACAGCAAACCAGTTAAGCAAACAAGGAATTAAAGAGTTTCAATTGGATACTGAAAAGTAGTTATTAACATCATTGTAACCCGCTGTTGCAGCAGCAAAGCAGTTAAACAAACAAGTAGATATTTAAGTTAAGGAAAATAGGTAATTCTTAACAGTAAGTATCAAACACATAGATAGGCGCAGTCTACAATATGATTAATAGGCTGTGCCATTAAGTAATCAGTAGCAAAATAAATTAAGCCAAGCAACATAATTGAACAATTTTGCAATAAGTGGCTAACTAAAATTCCGAAAAGCAGGTAACTGAACTTACGCTAGTTCTTTGTACAGGCACACTGCAACTATTTTTTCGCTTACAAGGTTGTATGAAGGAGTCCATAGCATCAATTTCTTGGATACACAGTCCCAATACTTCTTTCTTGCCACACTGCATGGGTAAGTCGAATGGTTAATCTGGTAAGATGGTGCGTCCTTGATATGTTATATGAGGACGTGTAGTCAGACTAGTTGTAGCCAAACACATCACACTGGCTTTTACTGTATATTTCATGCGATTACTTTTGGCATATCGAGATCTAAGCAATCTACAATAGGATGCAAAGACTGGAATCCTCCACATTATTGGCGAACTCAGTTCATAGAAACAAGCAATTCAACCATTCTGTGGGTAAATCAAAAGCGCCACTGGAATATTTTTCACTATCCAATCATACATGCAAAAAGGGGTGACGCCACCATAGTGGCTGGTATGGGCGGCCGCCTCAGGTGGCTGGAAAGTGTGCACCTAGTTTGAGTCGTCCAGGTTGGCCCATGGTAGTTTTGTTCGTCCCAACGCACGAGCAGGCAATGTAAAAAATGAAGAAAAATGTTTCAATTTGGATGGGCCATTAACTTAAGTACAAGGCAGGCCCTATAGTAGGCTCGCAGCCCAAACGAGCGCCTCCCTTATCGATCGACAGCAGGAAAAATCCCAATTCATTCGCTCCAGCGTCCAGTCTGGTTCGCTCCCAACCTAGCCACCGCTGGACAGACCGACACAACACTTCCTCGCGCCCTCGTTGGAGGGCGGTCGCCGGGCTTCAAGTGAACGAAAGGACAAGAAGATGAAGATCCAACCCTGGGTGTAGCCTGCGTGGGAGGCAGCGGCGGCAGCACGGGCATGGCATCGAGCTTGCGCAAACGGACAGTCGCAGCTTGCAAGAGTAGCATGCGCAACGAGCAGGTACATCACATCCCTGATTATATCTAATTCAACTCTTCAATTTCTGCCCAATAGTTAATCTTGACGGTGTTGTAAAACTGCTTGTATGTAGGAAATCTATGAGAAAATGAAACCAATTTCTACTTATTTTATAACTCCCCCAATCAATACTGAACTGACTAAATCTGATGTATCTAATCAAGTTTCTGGTGCAAACATACAAGCTCATGTTGTTCTTGAGCCTGAAGTGTCGAATGAACAGACTGCTAATGAAGGATTTGATGCAAATATTTTACATGCTCCTGGTGATGAACATATAGTGTCTAATGAGGGATCTAATGCAAGCATTTTGTAAGCTCATTGAAGGATTTAGTGTCTAATGATGATCTACTATGTTTAGAGAGACAGAGATTTGCAGGCATTGATGACAAGCAAATTATAGTGCATTTTCATAGCTTGAGGAAACATCGAGGCCATCTACCAGAAAGTCCCCGTATCATGACAACATAGCATAAATACTTTTCTAGTTTGTTGTTTGAAACTATTGGCATACTTGTGCATGATAGATATATTGATATGCAGTTTGTGCACTGGTTATACATGCAATTACACTTTGATATTTTCAGCCAGAGAACGAATAATTCAAGCAGGTACAGACCATGTTTGTAGTCCTTGTACACCATGTTGCATTTTGTGATTTTTGGTGCTTGCATCATTTAGTGTTTATAATCTGAACTACTTTGGATCATTAGCTGGTTTTCAAAGTGCATGTAGCTTCACATTTCTCAAGTTATGTTGATTTCCGAAGTGCAAGTGCCTTCGTATTTTTTAAGTTAAATGTTCGCCCCTGGTAACTTGAATTCGTGGATTAGCCACTGCACACAAATCATACACGAATGCAAGTACGAATTAAATGAAATGCAGGGACTTACGCTAGCTCGTTGTACAGGCTCACTGCAGCTCTGCTTGCGCTTGGGATGTTCCATGTACAAGTCCATGTTACCACTTGCTTGGATGTGCAGGCCTTGTGCTCCTTGCATCCCCCTCTGCATTTTTGACACGGCGAATGGTTGATCAAATAAGAGGAATCGACCTTGATGTTGTACCGGAGGACACATACTTACAAGGTTATACGGGTGTGCAGGATGTGTGCCAGATCCCGTAGCGCCGTCATGCTTCGCTAAAAAATGGATTTGGTTGTTTCAAATGATATCTCCAAAAGAAATAAGAGTTAAAGTCAGAGTTGCATATGCGTGTAAGCTAAGAGAGTAGTGAAAGGATATCCAAACATCGTCGGAACAATGAACAAGGGAGTGATGTGTGGATACCTAGTTCGGGCCGGCGTTTGGGCATGCTCACCTAGCTAGAGTGCGGGTCACTTCAGAGCCGTCGAGGGTGATGCGCTGGCATTGGCTGGCCGCGCACGGATGCAGATCTTGAGTGGTAGCGGAGCGCTACGATACAGTGGACGAGACCATTCGTGAAGCCCCAACGGCCTTGGGGGGCGGAGGTGCGGTAATGTGCTTGGTGAAGTAGCCCCGGTGAGCTGGGATGGCGTCGGTGAAGCGCACCTGATGCTATGGAACTCGGTGTCTGTGAGGCACGTCGGTTGCGGCGGCCAACATTGTCGGTGGACCACCCGGTGCGGTGGACGAGGGCGTAGATGAGGTAACTCCGGTGCGGTGGTGAAGCGCGACCGTCGTCTTCGTCATCATCGTCTGGCACAAAGGTGGGGAACGGTGGGGAAAGAGACAAGACGAGGGGCGATTCGAGGGTTGGCGGTGAATTAGGGATTTGAGCAATCTGGGCGCGGAAGGGGACGGTGGAGAAGAGAGATTTTACAGGGATGGAATTGGGGCCGCCAGATATTTCAATCCGAAATGTGGAAGCGCGAACTTATATTGTCATCGTCCTTTTTTGGGGGGAGGGGGGTGAGTGGCTGGGTGCTACGCGTCCATACGACACACGCGACCACCCCGACAGGACTATGCTTCGATGCCTTAAGGCACCTGCCGTTGTGTCCATGACATGTGGGCCCAACAGGTGGCTGGACCACATGTAAGTGACCCAAAGGTAGTTGCCTTTAAGGCACCGAAGCAGCGTCCACCCCGACACGACCCTGGTCTGCCTGGTGCGCCTACATTTGAGAATGCAAACGAATCTTCTTTCATTTGCAAACGAATCTGTATGTATTACCATGCCCGTGTTTTCCTTGCAATAATTAGTCATTCCAAATGAGATACTCCATCCGTTCACTTTTGTAAGTCATTTCAGATAACTTAAAATGAATTGTTTTGCACATTGTCTGAAATGTCTTCAAGGTCTTATAAAAGTGAATAGAGGCAGTACTATAAATTAATTAATGAGGAGTTATTTGAAAAAAAATTGAAACGGTACCCACGCTAACGTGGATTATAGTGTGTGTCACATAATTAGTTATTTGAATTAGAGTGTGTGTCACGTAGCTAGTTATTTGAATTAGAGTGTGTGTCACGTAGCGATCTCCAATTCTAACGTGGATTTCGCATTTCACTGTATCCACGCTACTTTTTTAATACAAATTCATATGTATGATGAACACCATGGTAGTGAGAAAACTTTTGGATCGTGTCGCTGAACTTATTGACCCAACCTCGGCAAAGTGGAAGGAGGACAAGGTTCGTGCGACTTTTCTGCCAGTTGATGCAAATGTGATACTTAAAATCCCGCTGTGTACTAGAAGAGTTGATGATTTTTGGGCTTGGGGGAGGACGAACGAGGCGTTTTCTCAGTAAGGTCAGTCTACAAATTTTTGTTGAAAATGAAACTGCAAGGCGAAGCATTACTGCAACCGGTTGGAGGACACTCAAATGAGGCAGATGAAGAAGTAGCCTGGACGTCCCTGTGGCACATTAAAGTCCCATCAAAAATCAAGGTATTCTTATGAAGACTATGCCATGAAACAATTCCAACAGCCGGGGTGCTACACCACCGGAATATGTCTGCTACGAGTGTGTGCGCTTTCTGTTCTGCTCAAGATGACTGGAAGCACGCACTAGTAGATTGCGTGATGGCCAGGAGTATATGGTCACTGTGCTCGGAGGATATGGTGGAGACTATGCTGGGCAATCTTTCTATGGATGCAAAAAACTGGATCTTCACATTGCATGAATCGTTGCCGCAGGGGGAATTCATAAGAATGGTGGTGACACTTTGGGCAATCTGGCGAGCAAGAAGGAGAGCTATACATGAAGAGATATTTGATAGTCCTTTTACTACTAACTCTTTTATACTCTCCTTTTGAGGGATTTGGAGATGATCGATAGAGGAGCGGGCAGTGTTATGAAGCGTGCTAGCTTGGGACAGCATACATGGATGCCTCCGCAAGAGGGTCATGCAAAGATGAATGTAGATGCGGCTGTATCCCAGCAAGGGGAGTTTGGTGCCGTGGGAGCAGTGTGCCGAGACCACAGGGAAGTTTTCTTGGGTGCTTCGATCTTAAAACTCGAGTTTATCACGGATGTGAGCACACTAGAGGCAATAGCAGTAAGGGAAGGCCAATCTCTGGCTGAGGATTTATATGAGAACTCTATTCAATTGCTACAGATTGCAAGAAGGTGGTTGAAGATGTGCAGAAGAACTCGGCGGCTGGCTATGGAGCTATAGTGCATGAAATAATACTTCGTGCAAACTCTTTCCTTTCATGTAAAGTAGTTCATGAGTTTAGAAGCTTGAATTTCGAGGCTCACAATCTTGCTAGATATCCTTAGATTTTGGTCGTCATGTATGGCTAGGACAACTAGGAAATCTTGATTTTCTTTTTGTAAACATTATGGACGATGAATAAAGCATGCGAGATTGTCTCAAAAAAAAAATCTACCGCGGTGAAGTTTGGCATGTGGGGCCGGAGATAACTAAAGTCACGTAAGAATCGGAAACAAGGACTAAAGTGCAAAATGAAAATCTGGCCCAACGGTTTCAACATATACTACTTACTTTACTAGTGATGAGAATCCCCTAAAAAAAACTAGTGGTGAGAAGGCAAAACTGTATCCAAAGGTTTTTTTACATTTCGTAGGTCAGTACCTAGTGGGATTTCTGAGAATTGCTTCGTGTTTTTTTGGTTTCCTGACTTTTTGTAATTAATTAAAATTCATTGGCAAGGAGACTGCGAGAAAAGAGAGAGATGTGGGTAGCGTGCACCGCTCACCAATGCCTCCAGAACGCGACAATATGGCACCAAGAAAAGCCTGCCCTTGCTTTTTTATTTTCACAGTTTCAGCCTGCTGCCGCTGCTGCTGCTGCAGGCCTCCAGAGGGGAGCTGATAGAAGATGACATGAACCCCATGCATGCTTTCCAGAGTTCCTCCTGCTTTCCTCGCGCTCGCCGACGAGGCCAATCACCAAACCGGAACCCTGGAAGGCCTGCAAACTATCATCTGAATCGAATCGCTTCCCATTTTTAGCCACCTGTCCGTCCGCCCCCTCTTGTTTTTACTGCCGCGCGCCGTAAATTCAACGGTCAATGGAACAACGACACCGCAGTGAGCGCGCTGTGGGGATAAAATTAGAGACCTCTCGGCAGAGCAGAGGAAGCTACACGCGCACACTTCCTACACTGCCTCCTCTTCTCTTGGCTGCTCGTCGCCAATGGAGCTCCCGTCCGCGGCTTTTCCTCGCCCTCCGCCTACAAGCTGGTGGACACGTGCAAGAAGGCGGCGGCCACGGCGGCGTCCGTGACCGCCTACGCCGTGCTGGCGCGCGGCATGGCGCGGGAGCTCCTGCCGCCCGACCTCTGCGCCGTCGTCAGCTGGGCCGCCTCGCTCGTGCGCGGCCACCTCCAGCCCCCGCCCGCCCAGCGCCGCACCGTCGTCGTCAAGCGCCTGGACGGCTGCGCCATCAGCTGCGCCAACTTGAACTCCTTCTACGACGACGTCAACGACTACCTCGCCACCAGGATCGACCCGCAGTCCATGCGCCGGCTCTGCCTCAGCGGCGCCGGGGCCAGGAAGGTCATGTCCATGGACACCGGCGACTCCATGACCGACGTCTTCGAGGGCGTCCGGTTCACGTGGACGTCCGTCTCGGGGGAAGGCCGCAAAGGCCCGGACTCGCTGGAGCTCACCTTCGACGCGGAGCACACGGACATGGCGCTGGGCACGTACGTGCCCTCCATCACGGCCGCGGTGGAGCAGGCGCGGCGTCGGGACTGCAAGCTCAAGATCTTCATGAACGAGGGCTCGTCGTTACGCGGGATCAGCCACAACCACCCGGCCACGTTCGACACGCTCGCCATGGACCCGCCCACCAAGCAGGCCCTCATCGCCGACCTCGACAGGTTCTTGAAGCGCAAGGAGTACTACCGGCGGATCGGCAAGGCATGGAAGCGCGGCTACCTTCTCTACGGCCCGCCCGGCACCGGCAAGTCCAGCCTGGTGGCCGCCGTGGCTAACTACCTCCGCTTCAACCTCTACGACCTCGACCTCTCCGAGGTGCGCTACAACGCCGAGCTGCAGAAGCTGCTCATCGGCATGCCCAACAGGTCCATCCTTGTCATCGAGGACATCGACTGCTGCTTCAGCGCCACGTCCAGGGAAGGTGGCAAGGAGCGCAAGACGCTGGCGCGGGCCGACTATGGCCATGGCGACGATGACTCTGACGACTGCTCGAACAAGGTACGTTGCATAGGAACAAAACAAGCATCGATCTTTGATTGGTGAACACACACACACACACACACACACACACATTAGTAGTATCTTCTTCTGACGAGTGTCTGAACATTCTGCCTCTGAATGCCAACATGGAATGGCAGAGTATCACACTGTCGGGGCTGCTCAACTTCATCGACGGGCTGTGGTCGACGAGCGGCAAGGAGCGCGTCATCATCTTCACCACCAACTACAAGGATCGCCTCGACCCGGCGCTGCTGCGTCCTGGGCGCATGGACATGCACGTCTACATGGGCTACTGTGGCTGGGAGGCGTTCAGGACGCTAGCCCGGAACTACTTCCTCGTCGACGACCACCCTCTGTTCCCGGAGATACAGGAGCTGCTTGCCGAGGTGGAGGTGACGCCAGCCGAGGTGTCCGAGATGCTGCTGCGGAACGAGGACGCCGACATTGCGCTCCTCGGGCTGGTTGAGTTTCTCACAGCCAAGAAGCAGGGAGGAAAAGATTCAGTCAAGGCATGAAGGGGAGCAGTGCATTCACCAGCCAGTGAAAGGAAAAGGATCAATGCTTTCTGTTTTGCGAGTAATTTGCAGTGTGGACGAATCTTGTCCTTCTAATTTCTATGTTTAATTGTTAGTCCTAGCGATCTTTATCCTGTTGGCAAGCATCGGTACCTGCTGTGTTAACCGCTGCTATGTCGTTCTTTACCCAGTAGCAGTTGTTTGTCTCCAAATGTTTGGGAACTGATTTGGACTTCAGTGGTGGATTATTTCGGAATGAAATGCGTTATTACTCCATTATCTCAAAGTGGTTGCACACTTTAGGCCAAGAACTCGAAAACTGATTAAATTTAGTTCATAAACTCGTTTATTTGATCATATAAGACACAAAACTGATCAAACTAAGTAATTTTTGCATGGGCTTTTTTGCCATATTATTCTAAACTGAACATAAACATCGCGGTTGCCATTATCTCAAAGTGGTTGCACACTTTAGGCCAAGAACTCGAAAACTGATTAAATTTAGTTCATAAACTCGTTTATTTGATCATATAAGACACAAAACTGATCAAAGTAAGTAATTTTTGCATGGGCTTTTTTGCCATATTATTCTAAACTGAACATAAGGCACGTTGCATTGGGTGGGTGGGTGGGATTCAAAATCACGCCCTAAGAAGGGACAAGTGACGCGAATCAACCTGTGGTTGAGTTGGTTAGGTGGATAGTGGTATTCCCAACCCGCCAGGGTTCAAATCCTGGTGCTCGCATTATTCCTAAATTTATTTCAGGATTTCCGGCGATGCGCTTTCAGTGGGAAGAGACGTTCCCGTCGACGATGAAGCGCCTACGGTGACTTCGTAAATCTTAATATGAGCGCTTGTGTCTGTACTGATGCTAAAAAAAGGGACAAGTGGCTAGCTGACCACTATTGTGTTACAACATCCTATACTTTCTGCTCTCAAGCTTAAATACATGTGCATGAATAGTAGTAAATTTAGAAAATACTCTTTCTGGTCCTTTTTAGCCTACATATAAGTTTTGTCTAGAGTCAAAGTATCTCTAGTTTGATCAAACTTATGGAAAAAAAGTATCAGCATTCACAATGCCAAATCAATATTTTTAGATCCATTATGAAATGTAGTTTCATAATGTATATATATATATTTGGTTTTGTAGATGCTGATATTTTTAATATAAATTTGGTCACAAATCTAATACGCGGAGTAAAAAGGACCGAAGGGAGTTTAAACTACCAAAACGTTTTATATTTAGAAACAAAGGTAGAGTAGTAAATAGAATTTTAAAAAGTCCATTTTTTGTCGATGAACATCAATAAATATCTAACATCATGTACAGATTCATCTAGAGAAGACATCCGTGGTGCACTGTGCCAGATTTTGTTTAATGGATGAACATTAAGATTTTTTTTGTAAAGACCACCACACATGTCCTCTCTAGGTGAAAGTTTACATGTTGTTAGAACATTTATTGATGTTTATTCACACAAAAAATCAGATTTTTATATTGTATTTACTATATTTTTAGGTTTTAATATTTGGGCGCATGTAAGCTCTCGAGCACACAATATATATTACTAATGTAGTTTGTAACTCAATTGACACAGGTTACTTAGGCCCTGTTCGGATGTACTCCACTCCACAGCTCCACTCCGGGAGCAGGTGGAGTTAATAGTTAAAATTCACGGAGCGCCTGTTTAGCAGCTCCACAACTCTTAGGATTTCACGGAGCTGGGGGGATTCCGAACAGCCCCTTAATATTCTAGTGGCAAGCAAGCCGCTTGGTGCCTCTTCAGTGCACGTGTTCAAATCCCACCCAAATCAATCCACAAGAGTAATCAACACCTACACAAATACCTCATGAGTCTTTTGGTTAGGATGTGTTGCCCTGAACTTCAGGGCATGGCTTCAAGCTTATGTTCAGTGTACATGTGGCATAATGGATTCCAATAGTAACCACCCTATGAATATCTCATGATTCTGTTGGTTAGCAGGTGCATGGCCCTCAACCTCAGGGCATGGCTTTCGAGTCTGTATTGTAGACACGAGGCGATTAGGTCAGTTGTCTTTCTTGCAAAAAGACGCATATAAGAATTATCCATTGACGAGCGATTCAAGAAACAATAACATTGTCGCCATGTTGACAGTTTTTTTCCTTGCAAATCGGTTCCCACTTTATTTGACCGAATAAACGAGTTTATGAACTAAATTTGGTCAGTTCTCAAGTCATTGGCCTAAAGAGTGCAACCACTTTGAGTTAATGGACTAGTGAAACAATTCACTAATGATATAACTTTTTTATTTGATTAAAATGGATGTACACTTTAGGCCAAGAACACCAAGTGGTTGCATAGTTTAGGAGAGTTTCACCACCATGCCTCTGAGTAATAACGACTTTTTGGTACCCGTGAATTAGAAGGAAATATGCCCTAGAGGCAATAATAAAGTTGTTATTTATATTTCCTTATATCATGATAAATATTTATTATTCATGCTAGAATTGTATTAACCGGAAATTTAGTACATGTGTGAATACATAAACAAACAAAGTGTCCCTAGTTTGCCTCTACTTGACTAGCTCGTTAATCAAAGATGGTTAAGTTTCCTAGCCATGGACATATGTTGTCATTTGATGAACGAGATCACATCATTAGAGAATGATGTGATGGACAAGACTCATCCGCTAGCTTAGCACTATGATCGTTTAGTTTATTGCTATAGCTTTCTTCATGACTTATACATGTTCCTATGACTATGAGATTATGCAACTCCCAAATATCGGAGGAACACCTTGTGTGCTATCAAACGTCACAACGTAACTGGGTGATTATAAAGATGCTCTACAGGTGTCTTCGATGATGTTTGTTGAGTTGGCATAGATTGAGATTAGGATTTGTCACTCCGTGTTTCGGAGAGGTATCTCTGGGCCCTCTCGGTAATGCTCATCACTATAAGCCTTGCAAGCAAAGTGACTAATGAGTTAGTTGCGGGATGATACATTACGAAACGAGTAAAGAGACTTGCCGGTAACAAGATTTAACTAGGGATGATGATACCGACGATCGAATCTCAGGCAAGTAACATACCGATGACAAAGAGAACAACGTATGTTGTTATGCGGTTTGACCGGTAAAAATCTTCGTAGAATATGTGGGAGCCAATATGAGCATCCAGGTTCCGCTATTGGTTATTGACCGGAGATGAGTCCCGGTCGTGTCTACATAGTTCTCGAACCCGCAGGGTCCGCACGCTTAACGTTCGATGACGATCGGTATTATGTGTTTATGTGTTTTGATGTACCGAAGGTAGTTCGGAGTCCCGGATGAGATCACGGACATGACGAGGAGTCTCGAAATGGTCGAGACATAAAGATTGATATATTGGAAGACTATATTCGGACACCGGAATAGTTCCGAGGTGTATCGGGTAATTTTCGGAGTACTGGGGGGTTACCGGAACCCCCCGAGGGGTTATTGGGCCTCATGAGCCTATTGGTGGAAGAGAGGAGGTAGGCCAAGGCAAGGGCGCGCCAATTGGACTAGGGGGCCGGCCCCCCTTTCCTTCTCTCCTCCCTCACCTTCCTCCTTCTCCTTGTTGGAATAGGAAAGGGGGGGGGGCGAATCCTACTTGGAGTAGGATTCCCCCCCATGGCGCGCCTCCTCCCCTTGACCGGCCTCCTCCTCCTCCCCCCCTTTATATACGTGGGAGGGGGCACCCCAAGACACACAAAGTTTATCTTAGCCGTGTGCGGTGCCCCCCTCCACAGAAACACACCTCGGTCATATCGTTGCAGTGCTTAGGCGAGCCCTGCGTCGGTAACTTCATCATCACCGTCACCACGCCGTCGTGCTGATGAAACTCTCCCTCGACCTCAACTGGATCAAGAGCTTCGAGGGACGTCACTGAGCTGAACGTGTGCAGATCGCAGAGGTGCTGTACATTCGGTACTGTCGGTTGAATCGCGAAGACGTTCGACTACATCAACACGTTGCTTAAACGCTTCCGCTTTCGGTCTACGAGGGTACGTAGACACACTCTCCCCTCTTGTTGCTATGCATCTCCTAGATAGATCTTGCGTGATCGTAGGAATTTTTTTGAAATACTGCGTTCCCCAACAGTGGCATCCGAGCCAGGTCTATGCGTAGATGTTATATGCATGAATAGAACACAAAGCGTTGTGGGCGATAATAGTCGTACTACTTACCAGCATGTCATACTTTTATTCGGCGGTATTGTTGGATGAAGTGGCCTAGACCGACATTACATGACCGCATTCATGAGACTGGTTCTACCGACATGCTTCGCACACAGGTGGCTAGTGGGTGTCTGTTTCTCCAGCTTTAGTTGAATCGAGTGTGACTACGCCCGGTCCTTGTTGAAGGTTAAAACATCACACTTGACGAAAAATCTTTGTGGTTTTTGATGCGTCGGTAAGAACGGTTCTTGCTAAGCTCGTAGCAGCCACGTAAAACTTGCAACAACAAAGTAGAGGGCGTCTAACTTTTTTTTGCAGGGCATGTTGTGATGTGATATGGTCAAGACGTGATTATATAAATTGTTGTATGAGATGATCATGTTTTGTAACACAGTTATCGGCAACTGGCAGGAGCCATATGGCTGTCGCTTTATTGTATGATATGCAATTGCCATGTAATTGCTTTACTTTATCACTAAGCAGTAGAGATAGTCGTAGAAGCAATAGTTGGCGAGACGACAATGATGCCACGATGGATGTCAAGGTGTCAAGCCGGTGAAGATGGTGATCATGACGGTGCTTTGAAGATGGAGATGAAAGGCACAAGATGATGATGGCCATATCATATCACTTATATTGATTGCATATGATGTTTATCTTTTATGCATCTTATTTTGCTTAGTATGGCGGTAGCATTATAAGATGATCTCTCACTAAATTTCAAGGTATAAGTGTTCTCCCTGAGTATGCACCGTTGCTACAGTTCATCGTGCCTAGACACCACGTGATGATCGGGTGTGATAAGCTCTACGTTCACATACAATGGGTGCAAGCCAGTTTTGCACAAGCAGAATACTCAGGTTAAACTTGACGAGCCTAGAATATGCAGATATGGCCTCGGAACACTGAGACCAAAAGGTCGAGCATGAATCATATAGTAGATATGATCAACATAGTGATGTTCACCATTGAAAACTTCTCCATCTCACGTATGATCGGACATGGTTTAGTTGATATGGATCACGTGATCATTTAGATGACTAGAGGGATGTCTATCTAAGTAGGAGTTCTTAAGTAATATGATTAATTGAACTTTAATTTATCATGAACTTAGTACCTGATAGTATTTTGCATGCCTATGTTGTTGTAGATAAATGACCCGTGCTGTTGTTCCGTTGAATTTTAATGCGTGCCTAGAGAAAGCTAAGTTGAAAGATGATGGTAGCAACTACACGGACTGGGTCCATAACTTGAGGATTATCCTCATTGCTGCACAGAAGAATTACGTCCTGGAAGCACCGCTAGGTGCAAAGCCCGCTGCAGGAGCAACACTAGAGGTTATGAACGTCTCGCAGAGCAAAGCTGATGACTACTCGATAGTTCAGTGTGCCATGCTTTACGGCTTAGAATCGGGACTTCAACGACGTTTTGAACATCATGGAGCATATGAGATGTTCCAGGAGTTGAAGTTAATATTTCAAGCAAATGCCTGAATTGAGAGATATGAAGTCTCCAATAAGTTCTATAACTGCAACATGGAGGAGAATAGTTCTGTCAGTGAACATATACTCAGAATGTCTGGGTACCACAACCACTTGACTCAACTGGGAGTTAATCTTCCTAATGATAGTGTCATTGACAGAGTTCTTCAATCACTGCCACCAAGCTACAAAAGCTTCATGATGAACTATAATATGCAAGGGATGGATAAGCCAATTCCCGAGCTCTTCGCAATGCTAAAAGCTGCGGAGGTAGAAATCAAGAAGGAGCATCAAGTGTTGATGGTTAACAAGACCACTAGTTTCAAGAAAAAGGGAAAAGGGAAGAAGGGGAACTTCAAGAAGAACGGCAAGCAAGTTGCTACTCAAGTGAAGAAGCCCAAGTCTGGACCTAAGCCTGAGACTGAGTGCTTCTACTGTAAAGGGACTGGTCACTAGAAGCGGAACTGCCCCAAGTATTTGGCGGATAAGAAGGATGGCAAAGTGAAAGGTATATTTGATATACATGTTATTGATGTGTACCTTACTAATGCTCGTAGTAGCGCCTGGGTATTTGATACTGGTTCTGTTGCCAATATTTGCAACTCGAAACAGGGGCTACAGATTAAGCGAAGATTGGCTAAGCGAGGTGACGATGCGCGTGGGAAATGGTTCCAAAGTCGATGTGATCGCGGTCGCACGCTCTGTTGGGGATATTACTACTGGGCGTAAACGGCCTATCTGGGCCGTGTTAACTTCGTCAGTAGTTAAGTAAGTTAAAGCCCAAGAAGACAGAGGAGGGCTCAAGGCCCATGGTCGGCTCAAGGCCTGCAGCCATAAACCGACATTAGTAGTTAACCTGTATTGTAAGTTAGGAATAAGAAGAGACCAAACCGGACACATCTATGAGCCGGTATTGGGACTCCGTAAGCCGACGTGAGTCACCCGTGTATATAAGGGGATGACCCGGCGGCGGTTCAAGGGCAACAGACAACAACTTGAGACATATGCGAAGCTTGTTTGCTCCCTAGTCATCGAAACCCCATGAATTCCATCACAACTAGACGTAGGCTTTTACCTTCATCGAAGGGGCCGAACTAGTATAAACTCTCTTGCGTCCTTGTGTCCGCTTTAATCCCTTCAAGCTAACCCGTCGCGATGGCTCCACGACTAAGTCCTTTCTCTAGGACATCTGCCGTGACAAAAACCACGACAGTTGGCGCCCACCGTGGGGCGATCGCACGATGGTTTCCGGTTCTTGGAGGGCCGCTTTGAAGGACTCGAGGGCTACGCTGTAGGCCGGATGACTAAGAGTCGTCGCGGCAAGCTCTACATCGACGACGCCGGCTAGGGCCCCGAGGCCGGCTCAATTGAGTACGGGTACCGGGTCCCCTTTGGTAGCATTCACGTTTTCATTGGCAAGATCGGTGAACCGGGCCCTGAGCCGGACATCTGCACCGACCTCGTCGAGACGGCTCAGCGTGCGCAATCCGCCCGGGTTAAACCGGCCATGAAGCGTGCCTTCGTGGGAGTCATCCATGGAGGAAGTTATGAGGACGGATCGGAATTTCGCGGGGCGACTGTCGTTTGTTCCGGTGACGAATCTTCGACCGGAGAAACCAAATCTCTTTATCAGCTACAAGATGGCCGGATTGGGAGCTGTTCCGATGGCGACAGTATTCCGGACCCCTCTGATCTGCCCAACCGGGTTGGAATATTCATGGCCGGAACACAAGCAACGCTTCATTCTTTGACAGCTGCGGCAACGATCTCCGGTTCAGCAGCGGCGACGGCTGCCGGGGCAGGAGGCCCTGTGCGCCCGCTGGGTCAGGTTCTATCAGAACTATTTGATGCGTTGGCTGTGCTTATGGCGGAAGTTAATCCGCCAGATCAGGATGTTCACAACATGGAGATTGCAAAGGTAAAGGAACAAATCACCCAGGCCAAGGAGTATCTGGCGGCTGAGGACACCAGGATGGCCGCAGAGCGGGCCGCTTTAGACGCACAGGCCTACAGGCTTATGTTGGACCAGAGCGTGTCGCATGAAGTCATGAGGAGCAAGCACCGATCCCGCTTACGTCCAGTTTTCGAGGCCAGAGACCTTTTCAACACTCCAGGACCAAGAGCCGGCAATCCGCTGGAGGGGAACCGGGCAGAAGCCCCTGGGACTGGTGCACCGGTTCAGCCTCGTCAGATGGACCTGCCTCGTCAAAACACCGTTATACCTCAGGATGCTTTAACACCTCCGGGTCACTACTCCAACCCAATGGAAAATCTTGTTGCCGCTGCTGCATGGCTGGAGGCCATTCCGATTGAAGGTGACTCGCCGCAGGCAGTAGAGACGCGACGGGTCAAGGAACTTCTGAGGACAGCTTTGGCCCAACAGGAAGCGTACTCGTACAGCCGCGACCGGATCCACTCAACCCCCCGTCCAAGCCGGAGCTATAGCAAACATATGGATGAACCAGCAGTGTCGAATAATGAACGACGTGGAGCACCCCGTGGCAACAACCCGACGGGTGGTGCTGATGACGCTCAGGAAGTGGTGAACCGGGCCCGAGCGCACAGGGAGGCCGAGTTAGCCGCACAGCATCAGGCTCGGCAGCTCACGCCGGTTCGTCCAACCATCTCGATCGAACCTGGTGTTACTTCTAGTTCTTTGGGGGTGCCTTGCCTTATCCCCGCTTTACGCAACGTGCGCCTGCCCAAGGATTTCAAAGGCCCACGCAAGGTACCAAATTACACGGTGGATCAACCTCCAGAGACATGGGTGGAGAGCTATGAGATGGCCATGGAGATGCTTGATGTGGATGACACGGCGTGTGCGAAATACTTCACCATGATGCTTGAAGGAACGGCCCGTACTTGGTTAAAAAGCTTGCCAGCTAATTCTATCAGTTCATGGGCCCAATTACGAGCCCGGTTTATCAGCAATTTCAAGGATACCTATAAACGGCCTATGTCGATAGTGGACTTAGCTGCATGCGTCCAGGAGGAAGGAGAATCAACGACTCATTGGGTGCGGGTTTCACAAGTATTGCACTCCTCAGACCGCATCAACGCTGACACCGCAGTATTAACCCTAGAAGGCAACTGCCGGTTTGGGCCCCTGAAGTTGAAATTGGGATGGATGAAGCGCCATTGCACCGACATGGGGACCCTCATGGCCGCTTTGGTGAAATATGCTGATTCTGATAGTACCAAGGATCCTGAATCTGATGATGACAAGACAGGGAAAGGGAAGAAGAACAACAGCTCCAAAGGTCAGCAGCATCACTGGGTAGGCAATGGCGGAGGAGGCAAGCGTAAAGCGGATGGTAACATGGACTTTGTGGCTAATACCAACGCACAGGACAATGGCCAGCGACGCAAGGGTAGGCCGAAAAATCGTAATGGAGCACCCAACCCTAACCCAAACCGCCTAAACTATCTGCTAAGCCAACCCTGTCCAACACATGGGACGAAGGAGGTGCCAGCAAACCACCTTTGGAAGGATTGCTTTATTATGCAGGAGTTCAAGAATTCTAATAATTTCCGGTATGATCACGAATCTGGTGGTGGCTCAGGATCTAGGCCGGGTTACGGTGGAGGAAGTTCCGGTTCAGGATTTAATGGTAATCCAGGCGGACATAATGGTCAAAATAGTTAGAACAACCAGGGTGGTTACAACCAACAGCAGCAACAGTCAGGTTACCAGAGCAACCCAAAGCAGTTGAGTAGTGGGCAGTACCATGTCTTCACCACTAGCTTGGACAAGCGAGACAGGAAGGCTCAGAGGCGGGCAGTCAACTTTGTTGAACCGGCCATACCCCGTTATCTACATTGGTCTGAACAGCCAATCATATGGAGCAAAGAGGATCACCCACCCCAGGTCGATAATCCGGGTCAGTTGGCTCTGGTGGTGGTGCCTCAGGTGGGAGGTTATAAGTTCACCAAGGTGCTCATGGATGGAGGGAGCAGCATTAACATCCTGTACTATGAGACCTTCCGTCGTATGGGACTAACAGATAAGAATCTCAAACCGTCTAATGCAGTATTCCACGGTGTAGTACCTGGCAGATCAGCATATCCCATTGGTAAGATAGCTCTGGAAGTGGCCTTTGGGGATGATCATGATTCCAGGTCGGAGACATTGACGTTTGAAGTGGTGAAAATCCAAAGTCCATATCATGCCCTGTTTGGGCGACCGGCATACGCCAAGTTTATGGCTCGGCCCTGTTATGTGTATTTGCAGCTCAAGATGCCGGGTCACAAGGGGACAATAACGGTTCACTGAAGCCGCAAAATCGCTTTGGAATGCGAGGAAGGAGATGCGGCTTATGCCGAGTCGGTTTGTGCCACCGAGGAGTTGAAGTACTATAAAGACAATGTTGATCCGGCGGACATGACTCCGTTGAAGAAGCCGACTACGGAGCATGATCCGGCCCTGAAGTTCAAATCGGCAGCAGAAACTAAGCTTGTTGACTTCGTACCTGGCGATTCGTCCAAGCAGTTCAGCATCAGTGCCAACTTGGATCCGAAAAAGGAAAGCGCGCTCATCGAGTTCATCCGTGAGAATCAGGACATTTTTGCATGGAAGCCCTCCGACATGCCAGGTGTACCGAGGCAACTCGCTGAGCACACACTTAATGTGGATCCTAAATATAAACCGGTGAAACAGTTCCTCCGCCGGTTTAACAAAGAAAGACGCAAGGCGATTGGAGAAGAGGTAGCCAGACTCTTAGCAGCTGGCTTTATTGTTGAAGTTTTTCACCCTGAGTGGCTTGCCAATCCGGTGCTGGACCTTAAGAAAAATGGCACCTGGCGCATGTGTGTGGATTACACAGATCTTAATAAAGCTTGTCCAGCAGATCCTTTTGCCCTCCCCCGTATTGATCAAATTATTGATGCTACGGCAGGTTGTGAGCGTTTAAGTTTTTTGGATGCGTATTCTGGCTATCATGAGATCAAAATGGCAGTTAAGGACCAGGAGAAGACAGCATTTATAACTCCCTTTGGAGCCTTCTGCTATGTGTCTATGCCCTTCGGGCTCAAGAGTGCCCAGGCAACTTACCAACGGTGTGTACAAAATTGTCTTCACAAGCAGATTGGCCGTAATGTACATGCTTACGTGGATGATATCATGGTTAAATCCAGGGAGAAGGAGACTCTGATTGATGATTTGAAGGAAACCTTTGATAACCTGAGAACATACAAGATGATGCTTAATCCGGACAAGTATGTCTTTGGTGTACCGGCGGGCAAGCTGTTGGGTTTTCTAGTGTCCAACAGGGGAATTGAGGCTAATCCGGAGAAGATCACGGCTATCACCTCCCTGGCTAAACTGAAGTGTATCAACGATGTTCAACGCCTGGCAGGCCGGATTGCTGCGCTAAGCCGGTTTATCAGTCGCCTGGGTGAGAAGGCAATCCCTTTGTATGAGATGTTGAAAAAGACGGATCAGTTTGTCTGGAGTTCTGCTGCTGATGAAGCATTTGAGGACTTAAAGCGGAAATTGGCCAATCCACCTGTGCTCGCTGCTCCCGTTGACAAGGAGCCGTTACTGCTATATGTTGCTGCTAATGTTCGGGCGGTCAGCATAGCTATTGTGGTGGAGCGAAAGGAGGCAGGTAAGGAGCATCCGGTTCAACGTCCGGTCTATTATATCAGCGAGGTGCTCATTGAGTCCAAGCAAAGGTATCCGCATTGGCAGAAGCTGGTGTATGGAGTTTTTATGGCAAGCCGGAAGCTTAAACAATATTTCCAAGGGCACTCAATTACGGTGGTCAGTTCTGCTCCTTTGGGAGATATCATCCAGAACCGGGAAGCAACTGGCCGGATTGCAAAGTGGGCCATAGAGCTGGGGCCGTACGGTTTGAAGTATGTGCCTCGGACAGCGGTTAAGTCTCAAGCACTTGTTGATTTCATCAATGATTGGACGGAAATGCAAGCACCTGAGGAAAAGCTGGATCATACGTATTGGACCATCCATTTTGACGGATCCAGGCAGTTGGAAGGCTCGGGGGCTGGAGTCGTATTAACTTCCCCACGAGGTGATAAGTTTTGTTATGTTCTCCGTTTAATGTTCCCTTGTACTAACAATGCAGCTGAGTATGAAGCCTTGCTCCATGGTCTCCGGATGGCTAAGGAGATGAATCTAAGTCGAGTTAAGTGCTTCGGTGACTCGGACCTTGTGGCTCAGCAAGTGTCTGGCACTTGGGACTCCAAGGACCCACTCATGGCAGCATATCGTCGTGAGGTGGATACTGTCGCAGGTTATTTCAAGGGCTATCAGGTGGACCACGTGGACCGGCGGAAAAATGAAGCGGCAGACGCTTTAAGCCGGCTGGGCTCTCAGCGCAAACCGGTCCCACCCAATGTTTTTCTGGATGTGCTGCACAACCCATCGGTCAAGATCCCTGGTGAAGAGGATTTGGCTATTCCTGATCCGGAGGCTCAATTGGTGATGGCTCTTCATGTTATTCCAGATTGGACGCTTCCTTACCTGGCGTACAAGAACCGGGGTGAGTTGCCAGAGGATGAGATTCTAGCCCGGCAGATAATCCGGCGATCCAAGTCCATGGCTATCATCAACGACAAGTTGCATCATTGCAGTATATCAGGAGCTTTTCAACGCTGTGTGTCTCCTGAAGAATGCCGTGAAATCTTGCGTGAGATCCACGAAGGAGATTGTGGTCACCACGCCGGTTCAAAGTCTCTGGTGGCTAAAGCGTTTCGCCATGGTTTTTATTGGTTAACTGCTCATGTTGATGCGTTGGATCTGGTCAGACGATGTGATGGTTGCCAAAGGTTTTCAAGGCGTGCTCATGTACCGGCTCAAGAATTGAGAATGATTCCAATTACTTGGCCGTTTGCGACTTGGGGGCTGGATATGGTTGGGCCTTTCAAAAGGTCCAAAGATAAGAAGACCCACCTCCTGGTGGTGGTTGACAAGTTTACAAAGTGGATGGAGGCAGAACTTGTTAGCAAGTGTGATGCGGCCACGGCGGTTCAGTTCATCAAAAAGGTGATTTTCCGGTTTGGCTTTCCGCACAGTATTATCACAGATAATGGTACCAATTTGTCCAAAGGTGCTATGAAGGAGTTCTGCGAACGGGAGCACATCTGGCTCGACGTTTCATCAGTGGCACATCCACAGTCCAATGGTCAAGCAGAAAGAGCTAATCAAGAGATCTTGAGAGGCATCAAGCCCCGGCTCATGGTTCCTTTGCAGAGAACGCTGGGTTGTTGGGTAGAAGAATTACCATCTGTGTTATGGAGCATCAATACAACACCCAACAGATCAACAGGATACACACCGTTCTTCATGGTTTATGGAGCGGAGGCGGTTCTCCCCAGTGATATCCGTCATGATTCACCTCGTGTCACAGCTTATATTGAAGCGGACAACGAGACAGCACGGCAAGATGCTTTGGACCGGTTGGATGAAGAGCGTGACATCGCAGCCGCCCGATCGGCGATTTACCAGCAGGATCTTCGTCGTTATCACAGTCGCCGGGTCAGAACCAGAACCTTTCAGGAAGGAGATTTGGTGCTTCGGCTCATCCAAGATCAGACTGATATGCATAAGCTATCCCCACCTTGGGAGGGGCCTTTCGTGGTCAGCAAGAATCTGCACAACGGGTCGTACTATCTGATCGATATTCGAGAGCATAAGGACTCACGTACATCAGAGGAGGAGACTAACAGGCTGTGGAATATAGCTCATCTTCGGCCTTACTATACCTGAGCCATTGGCTATACTTATTTACATATTACGACAATGTATATATTATGATTAAATATAATAAACCGGAACCTCAGCTAAAGCGGGGTATCTGTTCTTTTACATCATGTGAGGTTACACGGAGTTGCTCTAAAGCGGCCTCCGGTTTACCCCTTGAGTTCGCTTTTCTAAAAGCATCGTGTTATATCACTTGGAGGATTGGTCGTGTCCGAACCAATACCATGCCTCTTGATAGGCGAGAGCCACCAGATCACTTGGGGACTTGGTCATGTCTGAACCAGTCATGCCTCTTGATCGGCCTAAGGCCACAGAATCACTTGGGGGCTTGGTCGAACCCGAACCATGACCACGCCATTTGGTCGGCATAAATGCCACGGTTTCATTTGGGGACCTGGCTGACTAGAACCATAGTTACACCTAACGGGAGCTTGGTCGTGTTTGGCCATGGTAACGCCATTTGATCAGCTTAAATAAACCTTTTTTGGCAAACGGTTTTGTCGTTGCTTTTGCTTCACACTTTTCTTTGAAGGGGGGTTTTTGCTTTTCATTGTGTTTTTTAAACCGACAAAGTTTTTTAACCAATCAATTGACGGAACACAGTTCACGTCAATCTGGAGACTATTTGTCCGGTTTGATCCTTGTTGTTAACATCCTCTTATGGAGTAACACGGTGTTTATTATAACCCGGCACGGTTTACATGGTAAACCAGCGTCATATATATATACAGGAGCTGTTATCTCCTCCAACAGTGTGGGTTTGCAAAACTCCGCTTCAAGATTGGCCAAGCCAACTTCACGCTCAATGATGGCAGGTATTATGTATCTCAAAAATTTGATCATATACTTAAAGTTTTGTTTTGATTTCATATATGCAGACATCATATTCCGCCTGACGGTACAACCGCGGTGGCACTTGACGAATTTTTCATTTCAGAAAGTGTTTTGGAAAGTTCATTACCACAGGAAGAACAAATTATGCACGAAGGCATATCAACATCAAAGGTATCAGCTAGCCTATTACAAGGCAACATGGTGCCCATAGTAATATAATTGTTTTTCGCAAAGGAGAGGCAGTTTAAAACCGGCTTCCGGTTCAAGTTTGGTCACCAGCCTGGCCTGATGGTTGTGGGTCATCCTGCGCCGCTTCAGCCTCCGTTTCTCTACCCAGTGGCTGGAAATCCACAGTTGTCCAGTCGATTCCCATTAATGCTTGAAAAACAGCTTCATCTTGGATCAGCAATGACGGGTCAATATCGGGAGCGTAAGTATGCTTACGGATTGGAGGGATCAGATTCTCCGATTCATGGATTGGTGCAGCTATTCGCTTGTTCTGACTGTCATATTGGGCTTGATAATGAGACAAGTCTGCTTCCTCAGCCAGTTGACAAGCTAGCGGACGTACCTCCCGGTTTATTGCTCGCAGATCCGCTTCGCCAAATTCTGACCCATCTTCCTTCAAGCTGGGATAGCCCTGAGCCGCTTCAATAGGATCAAAATCCGGCACCCAGGCTTTTGCCCGGATTAAGGCATTGATTGCACCGGTTCGAGCAGCAGATTTCTTCAGCTCTTCAACCCAGGCAGGAAGCACCGACAGTTTCATCAGAGTATCTTGAATCAAAGTGGGCGCCGGTTTGTTATGAGATGCAGTACAGATGATCCGCTGGGCACCAGTATACAATTGTTCAACCAATGTATAGGAGGCTTTTAGTTTCTTCCGCACATCTGACCCCAAGTGACCAATGCGTGTCCGTAAAATACCATAAAGGGTTAATAAACCAGCAACTCTGTCAGAAGGCAGAGCCAATTCAGAAGGCAAACTGGCTTACCAAAGATAGCAGTAGTCATGGCATGCACGTGCCGCTTTATGCTGGTCAGTTCATCCGCCACTGGTTTTAGTGCAGCCTCGGCATCCTCTGCTCGTTTGATCAAAGAGGACTTTTCAGTGGCCCAATCCGCCCGCTTCTTCTTGAAGCTCTCCTTAAGCTGTTCCATGGCGCTTAAAGCGCTGGCCAATTCCTCTTTTGCTTTGGAGGTTTCAGCCTGTTGGGTTTTCAGGTTTTCTTGGAGATCGGTGACTTGGTTTTCTTTCGTCTTCAGCTCCGCCTGCATGCATACAGATATATGCTTCAACAAATCGGTATAAGGATTCAAGTACCAATCACATAACAAGTTATGCACTTAGCACTTGGGGGCTAATGCATATTCGGTCTTCATCTTTCAATTGCTTACAAAGTCCCAAGATCAATACAAGTATTCAACTTGGCACTTGGGGGCTAATGGCTATTTGCTCGTATATATTCTGATGCGGCAATTTCAATTACTTAAAGTACCGATTTAACTACGTTAAGTTGAACCGGCCCTTGGGGGCTACATCAGCGAATTTCAAAGCATCAAGATTCATATTGGTAAGTCCCGGTTTGAAAGAATATTACAAACTGGCCCTTGGGGGCTAGGAGAGTCAGCAAGAATGGAAGCATACAAGCGGGAAGGAGCATATGGAAGTTACCTCATATTTCTCTTTCATCATATTAACTAGACCGGCTTCATAGTCGCGACTGGTATACAACCGGTTCAGATAGCCGGAATGGATATCTTGGGCGTTCAGAGCAGCATAAGTCGTCAGATCAGCGTTCCACTTGCCTTTGCCGAAGGCAGCAAATTCTTCCTTGGCAGAATGTTTGGATAAAGCGACAGGATTGCTTGGCTCAGTATGGCCAGTGCCAGTAATGACAACCTCATCATCCTGGGTACCGCCGGTTTGCACTGGGGCTGTTGGCTTGTTAGTAGGTTTTGCTGGACCGGTGGAACTTTCAATCTGGATGGAACCTGTGGGCTGATTGACAGGACCTGAGGCGTCAGTAGGTCTCTCTTCAGCAATAAGATCATCGTCCTGCTGCGGTGGATTGTTGGGTATATCCTCAGGAATAGCCGCTTCAAGATTGGGTGTCTTGCCTGGTTCAAGAATGACATCTTCTTCGGCCGCTTTGTCCAGGCGGGCCTTCTTGCTTGGCCTAGGTTTGGCCCTGAGAAGAATAACAAAATCAAATACAACATATGTTCTAAGGCAATGTACTGCAAACATCACAATAAGTACAGCTTAACCAAGCACCGTTTTGAGCGGTGGGATCTGAGTAGCCGATGACTCGCCAGAAGATGAGTGGGAAGTAACCTGGTAATCGGAGTCAGACGGATTAAGAGGTTGACGAAAGAAGCCCACTTTAGGACAAGCACTGACAAGCAAATTAGAGACCTCTGAATGGCGTTTTCGAACCGGACTGTTCGGTAAACCGGCGGAGGTAACTACCTGGCCGCTGTGCCGGGTGGTGCGACGAGCTTCGTGTTGTTGGGTCTTCATAAGAAGTTTAGGATCCAAATAAGCAAGAGGATGAGAAAATTTAACTTTCCGGTTTGCCTGACGGATTTTTTGTGAAGGCAAAGTTTCTGAATCGGAAGAGAGAATAATTACCTCTGCAACATCCGCATGGCTGGCTTCGGCATCATCCTGACAAATATCATCATCAATAAGACGCATGAAAAATAAACCAAGTGAGTCAAGCTCTACCTCAAAGTCCGGATTATCCACCTCATCATCAGGGGCCGGATTAGAAGATGCAGTGGTTCTTTTCCTGTGGGCAGTCTTCTTCACAGCTTTAGTCTTCTTCCGGGTTGCTCTTTCCGGTTTGTCTGGTTTTTCTGGTTTCTCCTGCGGCAGTTTTTTGCTCCAAAACGGATCATTGCCCTGATTATGCAGACACTGATATTAAAAACAATGACCAGACATATCAATAACAGATTCAGCAAAGAGAAAAATCAAAGTCTTACAGCTGGCGGTTTGTTGGTGGCACAGAAGGGAAGCAGGCCGGTTCTAGCGCAGACGTGTTCTGGTTCATTCAGTATCTTATGCACAGCCTCTATGATTTCTTCATCGGAGAGCTGGAGTTTTGAATGTCGCAGTGGGTCATCAACACTGTTAGTATACTCGCACATCAAACCGGAGCACTGACTAAGGGGCAGTATGCTCCATGATATCCAACAGCGAGCGAGATCAACCCCTGTTAAACCGTTGGCCATAAAGGCTCTGAGCTTTGACAGCTGGGGAGCATATTTGCTTCTCTCCTGGGCAGTCAATCTTTGAGGAAAAGGGTGTGTATTGCTGAGCCGCTCCGGATGAAAGCCAGGCAAGGGATTCTCACCAGCAGGGGAGGTGTCTTTGCAGTAGAACCATGTCTGATTCCACTCCTTGGGGTGACTGTGCAGCTTGGCGTGAGGGTATGTGACCTCTTTCCTTTTCTGAATCGCCATGCCACCCAACTCCGTATTAGAGCCATCAGTAAACTCAGTACGGCGGTTTAGATGGAAAAGGTCTCTGAACAATTCTACTATGGGCTCCTCTTGAAAGAACACCTCACAGAGCACTTGGAAGTGGCACATATTTGTAACAGAGTTGGGGCCAGTGTCTTGCGGATGGAGTTGGAAATCGGCTAAAACATCCCAGTAAAATTTAGAACCGGGCGGCTTAAAGCCCCGGGCTAAGTGATCTACGAAAACAACAACCTCTCCTTCTCAAGGTGTGGGAGGGCATTCTTTGCCAGGAGCCCTCCAATGGATGGTATCTTTGCTGCCTAAAGCGCCAATTAGGACTAAATCGTCGAGTTGATCCTCTGTGACGCGAGAAGGAACCCAATTGCACTCATATACTTGCTTGGCCATGATGGAATCTACAAGGTAGAAGATCTCGGTTCAAAAATGCATTTGATCAAGGTACATTGGTATGGGCACTGTTAAACCGGAGACAGAACTATCTGAACCGGAGTTTCATGAAGCAACCAACATCTGCCGGTTCAACAAGGGGACTAATGGCATATACCGGTTTGGAAAATTTTCTATAAGGTTAAACCGCCGGATCTAAGCATTGAAAAGCTGAGATTGCAGATGGACAAGTACGCACAAACAGGTTTCACAAGATTTCTTTACAGCATTGGATCTGAAGCAAGTTCAGAGAAGAGATAAATACTTAGAGGTTCAAAGGAGCAGTACCGAACCAATGAGCAAAACGTTCATATAGACCCATGGTTTGAGATGCATAAGTAAAGGCGAAGGTCAAACAACTATCATTGCACAGAATAAAGATTTGCGGATTCATCTAAAGATCTATTGTATGAGCAAGAGGCAAACGATGAACACTGAAGAACTGCGAAACCCTAGGCCAGATCTGCGGGGGAAAAGATAGAAGATTTATCGGAACTAAGGAAGATGTGGAAGGTTGCCGCGATGTTCTGGTGCGCTCAGGTTGATGCAGCGGCCAAGGATGAGGCAGAGGTCGACGGCGGCGGCGGAGCTCCAAGGCTGGCGATGCGAGGAAGATGAAGAAGTCACGGAAGGAGAAAAGAAATGACCCTTCGGTCCTATTTATAAGGCGAAAGAACATGAGTCAGGGGCGACAATCAAGGGGCCACAAAACGGAGCTGTCACCTCGATTTCCGCCAATCTATTAAACAAAGAAGCATAATGGATTGCTTCGTTATGACAGGTGACGTCACTCCGATTTACAGCAATCAGAGAAGATGACATCATGGCCGTTTACCAATTTATAAGAAGATGTTGAAGATGAAGCTTTTATTAAAGGATTGACATGAACCCGTTCAAATCAATCTGGGGCCTAATGTTGGGGATATTACTACTGGGCGTAAACCGGCCTATCTGGGCCGGGTTAACTTCGTCAGTAGTTAAGTAAGTTAAAGCCCAAGAAGACAGAGGAGGGCTCAAGGCCCATGGTCGGCTCAAGGCCTGCAGCCGTAAACCGGCGTTAGTAGTTAACCTGTATTGTAAGTTAGGAATAAGAAGAGACCAAACCGGACACATCTATGAGCCGGTATTGGGACTCCGTAAGCCGACGTGAGTCACCCGTGTATATAAGGGGATGACCCGGCGGCGGTTCAAGGGCAACAGACAACAACTTGAGACATAGGCGAAGGAAATATGCCCTAGAGGCAATAATAAAGTTATTATTTATTTCCTATAATCATGATAAATGTTTATTATTCATGCTAGAATTGTATTAACCGGAAACATAACATGTGTGAATACATAGACAAACAGAGTGTCACTAGTATGCCTCTACTTGACTAGCTCGTTAATCAAAGATGGTTATGTTTCCTAACCATAGACAAAGAGTTGTTATTTGATTAACGGGATCACATCATTAGGAGAATGATCTGATTGACATGACCCATTCCATTAGCTTAGCACTCGATCGTTTAGTATGTTGCTATTGCTTTCTTCATGACTTATACATGTTCCTATGACTATGAGATTATGCAACTCCCGTTTGCCGGAGGAACACTTTGTGTGCTACCAAACGTCACAACGTAACTGGGTGATTATAAAGGAGCTCTACAGGTGTCTCCAAAGGTACATGTTGGGTTGGCGTATTTCGAGATTAGGATTTGTCACTCCGATTGTCGGAGAGGTATCTCTGGGCCCTCTCGGTAATGCACATCACATAAGCCTTGCAAGCATTGCAACTAATGAGTTAGTTGCGAGATGATGTATTACGAAACGAGTAAAGAGACTTGCCGGTAACGAGATTGAACTAGGTATTGAGATACCAACGATCGAATCTCGAGGCAAGTAACATACCGATGACAAAGGGAACAACGTATGTTGTTATGCGGTCTGACCGATAAAGATCTTCGTAGAATAATGTGGGAGCCAATATGAGCATCCAGGTTCCGCTATTGGTTATTGACCGGAGACGTGTCTCGGTCATGTCTACATTGTTCTCGAACCCATAGGGTCCGCACGCTTAAGGTTTTGATGACAGTTATATTATGAGTTTATGCATTTTGATGTACCGAAGTTTGTTCGGAGTCCCGGATGTGATCACGGACATGACGAGGAGTCTCGAAATGGTCGAGACATAAAGATTGATATATTGGAAGCCTATATTTGGATATCGGAAGTGTTCCGGGTGAAATCGGGATTTTACCGGAGTACCGGGAGGTTACCGGAACCCCCCGGGAGGTATATGGGCCTTAGTGGGCTTTAGTGGAAGAGAGGAGAGGTGGCCAGGGCTGGGCCGCGTGCCCCTCCCCCCCTAGTCCGAATAGGACAAGGAGAGGGGCGGCCCCCTTCCTCTCTCTCTCTCCTTTCCCCCCTTCCCGAATCCTATTCCAACTAGGAAAGGGGGGGGATCCTACTCCCGGAGGGAGTAGGACTCCTCCTGGCGCGCCCTCCTCCTGGCCGGCCCCCCCCTTGATCCTTTATATACGGAGGCAGGGGCACCCCTAGAGACACAAAGTTGATCCACGTGATCATATTCTTAGCCGTGTGCGGTGCCCCCTTCCACCATATCCTCGATAATATTGTAGCGGTGCTTAGGCGAAGCCCTGCGACAGTAGTACATCAAGATCGTCACCACGCCATCGTGCTGACCGGAATTCCCCGAACACCATTTTGCTGGATCGGAGTCCGGGTCGTTCGATCACTCAGAAGCTCGCGACAGCAATTGAAAAGGGATGTGGTTGCTTAAAAATTTCGGCAAGGTGCGTAAATTTCGGTGTTGATTTGGATAATGGTCGGGAAAGGGCCGATTTAAGACCGTGACGACTCATCAACGCGGTTGTGCCTCAACCCTGATCATGCCAGTTCTGTCCTGGACGTCTACAAAAGGTCACTCCGTAAGATATTTGAACAAAGTCGCTCGCCTCCTTCGTTGACACTACAGTGGATTGGTGCGCATCAGACATGATCTTTTGAGTGCGTGTGACGGTAACTATTTCAGACAAGTGTTTTTGGAGAAATTCATTACCACAGGAAGAACAAATTATGCACGAAGGCATATCAACATCAAAAGTATCAGCTAGCCTATTACAAGGCAACACGGTGCCCATAATAATATCATTGTTTTCGCAAAGGAGAGGCAGTTTTAAAACCGGCTTCCGGTTCAAGCTTGGTCACCAGCCTGGCCTGATGGTTGTGGGTCATCCTGCGCCGCTTCAGCCTCCGTTTCTCTACCCAGTGGCTGGAAATCAACAGTTGTCCAGTCGATTCCCATTAATGCTTGAAAAACAGCTTCATCATGGATCAGCAATGACGGGTCAATATCGGGAGCGTAAGTATGCTTACGGATTGGAGGGATCAGATTTTCCGATTCATGGATTGGTGCAGCTATTCGCTTGTTCTGATTGTCATATTGGGCTTGATAATGAGACAAGTCTGCTTCTTCAGCCAATTGACAAGCTAGCGGACGACCTCCCGGTTTATTGCTCGCAGATCCGCTTCACCAAACTCTGACCCGTCTTCCTTCAAGCTGGGATAGCCCTGAGCCGCTTCAATAGGATCAAAATCCGGCACCCAGGCTTTTGCCCGGATTAAGGCATTGATCGCACCGGTTCGAGCAGCAGATTTCTTCAGCTCTTCAACCCGGGCAGGAAGCACCGACAGTTTCATCAGAGTGTCTTGAATCAAAGTGGGCGCCGGTTTGTTATGGGATGCGGTACAGATGATCCGCTGGGCACCAGTATACAATTGTTCAACCAATGTATAGGCAGCTTTCAGTTTCTTCCGCACATCTGACCCCAAGTGACCAATGCGTGTCCCTGAAATACCATAAAGGGTTAATAAACCGGCAACTCTGTAAGAAGGCAGAGCCAATTCAGAAGTCAAACTGACTTACCAAAGATAGCAGTAGTCATGGCATGCACGTGCCGCTTTATGCTGGTCAGTTCATCCGCCACTGGTTTTAGTGAAGTACCTCGGCACTTCCTCTGGCTCGTTGAAGACTTTGCGTAATCCGCGCCTGGAAACTTGATATCAAGTACGGGCATCAGCCAAAGAGTCCCAAAACACAACCCGTCTCGCTTCTTGAAAGCTCTCATTAAGCTGTTCATGGGCCTCTAAAAGAAGTTGGTTAATTTCCTCTTTATGACTTCGTGGAGGTATTCATCCTATGTTGGGTTTTCAGTATTCGTGTTTGCTTGCCAGATACGGCGAGCTTGGCATATGCTTCGCGCTCTTCAACTCCGCACTGGAGCATGCCAGAACAGTTATATCTTCAAGACACAGAACGGGAAGAGTAATTGATGTAGTTGTACCAACCGCAAATAATCCAAGTTAACTTAGTCACTTGGGGCAGGTACTGCACTATTGGCTCGGATCCTGTCTCACACCCCTCTTTCAATGGCTCACAAAGTCCAAGATAATACGAGTAATTCAACTTGGGCCATTGGGGGCTAATAGGTATTTGCTCATATATATCGGATTTCAAGGGCAACTAAACTAGCAAAGAAATCTCAATTACTTAAATACTTCCCTGTGGGCACTTCGCATTCGTCTCAAGGATTCTAGAACCTGAACAAGCAATAGATGTGTGACGACTAGCTGTGTCGCGCAATCGCGAATACGGCGATTGACAAAGAGGATTCAAAGGAATTTATTAGTGTTCAGATGAAGAGGCAAGTCAACAGTTCCGAGCTGAAAGTAATGAGTAGAAATTGACGGAACAAAACCGGTCTCAATTGGGGGCCTCAGGGTTCACGCAATAGGATATTCGCTCAGGGCGTACAAGCCGAAGGAAAAACAGTAGAGCAATAATGGGAAGTTACCCGACAGATATGGATTACTACTTCATACATATTCAACCCAGATGGCTCATGCGATAGCGCACTGGAATAATGAACTGAGCATGGTAGAACGGTTTTAAAAGAAGAGCGAGGATCGAGGATATGCAGTTGGGCGTGTCAGTCACGGTTGCTGTACTAGGATCTTAGTATCAGCTCCATTAACAGCTTGGGAGCATTTACGCAGAAGGCTGAAATTCTTTCTGCACTTGTAGAGACATTGTTTTGTAGCCACACTACACGCGATTGCCGTGGCGCTCGGATGAATATGATGAGGCCGATTAGCACAGTAATTGAAACTCATCTCCTGGTATCAACGGTTTGCATTGGTGCGTCATGGTTGGCTTATTCAGTAGGGGTTCTTGCCGTGAGAGACTGGTAGGATCATTCATCATATATAGCACTGTGCCAATGCATGGAGAGGACTGTAGGTGATGTCGAAAGGAGCGCCTTCTCAATGGCAAGGATTGAAGAAGAAGTATATGTTGCACGCGAGAATCCAGTTCAGCGTTCTTCCTTGCATACATATAAGAAGATACTACAGAACGTACTGCATGTCTCGCACGGATGGAATGGTAGTTGGAATATATCCTCAAGGAATAGACCAATGCCAACCACAGGACATAGTAAATTGAGGGTGGTCTTGCCCTGGCCATACAGCAACGCATCTCTCTTTCTCGCGCGGGCCTGGTATGACACAACTCTCGAGAAGCTCACTTTTGTCTCGCACCAGGAGCAGGGCCTTAACGTTGCTTCTCAGACCTACGGTTGTGTTTCTCGGCCTGAAAAGACCTCAACACGATATAAAATCTTTCAAAACTAACACGAAGACATAAGTAGTAATAGGTTCTGGAAAGGAATGTCGCTTGCAGAGTAATGTCAATGATATAGGTTGAGTAAAAAATCTATACTGACTAGGAAAAGCGACGACCATTGATTCTTGATGGTGGCATGCTGAAGTAAGCGATGACCCTCGCGGACAGAATTCAGAAGAGTTGATGTACGAGAATAACTGGTAATGTGAAGAGTCTGTGGTGGTCAAGATCGTATTAATGAAGAGGTTGACCAGAAGAAAAGCCAGGCCACCGTTTAAGAGAGCTCAGTATCCATGACAAGGATGCAAGAGATGAAGAGGGACGCAGTTTCTGACCTCGGTCGTTCCTGACGCGTCGGATCTGTTCGGTAAAGCGGAAATCAGGACAGGACTAACTACAATGGGCAACGGCATCATAGCTTCATGTTGAGTCTCACAGAGAAGTTGTTGATGCACTGAGCTTAATCGTAGGACTGTTTTCCCGGAAGAAAGTTCGGCTTCATAAGAGAATTTAGGATCCAGAATAAGCAAGAGGATGAGAAAATTTAACTTTCCGGTTTGCCTGACGGATTTTTTGTGAAGGCAAAGTTTCTGAATCGGAAGAGAGAATAATTACCTCTGCAACATCGCGTGGCTGGCTTCGGCATCATCCTGACAAATATCATCATCAATAAGACGCATGAAAAATAAACCAAGTGAGTCAAGCTCTACCTCAAAGTCCGGATTATCCACATCATCATCAGGGGCCGGATTAGAAGATGCAGTGGTTCTTTTCCTGTGGGCAGTCTTCTTCACAGCTTTAGTCTTTTGTCGGGTTGCTCTTTCCGGTTTGTCTGGTTTTTCTGGTTTCTCCTGCGGCAGTTTCTTTGCTCCAAAACGGATCATTGCCCTGATTACACAGACACTGATATTAAAAACAATGAGAATATCAATAACAGATTCAGCAAAAGAAAAATCAAAGGTCTTACAGCTGGCGGTTTGTTGTCGTGATGGCACAGATAGGGAAGTGCAGGCGCATCTTTTCGTAGGCAACAGATATGTTTCTGCGGTTCATTGCAGACATCTTATTCACAAAGCTTCTGTGGATTTCTTCTTTCTCGGTGAGCTCGAGTTTGGAACTGTGCAGTGAGGGTCATCCAACACTGACCGGGTATTCGCTCCAAATGCCGCTAATATTCACACATCAAACCGGAGCGCTGACTAAGGCGGCAGTATGCTCCATGATATCCAACAGCGAGCGAGATCAACCCCTGTTAAACCGTTGGCCATAAAGGCTCTGAGCTTCGACAGTTGAGGAGCATATTTGCTTCTCTCCTGGGCAGTCAATCTTTGCGAGAAAAGGGTTGTATTGCTGAGCCGCTCCGGACGAAAGCCGGGCAAGGGATTCTCACCAGCAGGGGAGGTGTCTTTGCAAGTAGAACCATGTCTGATTCCACTCTTTGGGGTGGATGTGCAGTTTGGCATGAGGGTATGTGACCTCTTTCCTTTTCTGGATCGCCACACCACCCAACTCCGTATTGGAGCCGTCAGTAAACTCAGTACGGCGGTTTAGATGGAAAAGGTCTCGGGAACAATTCCACTGTGGGCTCCTCTTGAAAGAACGCTTCACAGAGCACTTGGAAGTGACACATATTTGTAACAGAATTGGGGCCAGTATCTTGTGGATGGAGTTGGAAATCGGCCAAAACATCTTGGTAAAATTTAGAACCGGGTGGTTTAAAGCCCCGAGCTAAGTGATCTACAAAAACAACAACTTCTCCTTCTTGAGAAGTGGGAGGGCATTCTTTGCCAGGAGCCCTCCAATGAATGGTATCTTTGCTGCCTAAAGCGCCGATCAAGACTAGATCGTCCAGCTGAGCCTCTGTGATGCGAGAAGGAACCCAATTGCATTCATATACTTGCTTGGCCATGATGGAATCTACAAGGTAGAAGATCTCGGTTCAAAAATACATTTGATCAAGGTATATTGGTATGTGCAATGTTAAACCGGAGACAGATCTATCTGAACCGGAGTTTTATGAAGCAACAACATCTGGCGGTTCAACAAGGGGACTAATGGTATAAACCGGTTTGGCAATTTTTTCCTACAACGTTAAACCGCCGGGTTTAAACATTGAAGCAGAGGAGTAAGTTTACAGAAACAGATTTCGTAAGATTTCTCTACAGCGATGGATCTGAAGCAAGTTTAGAAAAAAGATAAATATTCAGAGGTCCAAAGGGAGCAGTACCGAATCAATGAACAAGACGTACATATAGATCTATGGTTTTGAGATGTGCAAGTGAAGGCGAAGGGTAAATAGCTACCATTGCACAGAATAAAGATTTGCGGAGCCATCTAAAGATCTATCGTATGAGCAAGAGGCAGACGATGAACACTGAAGAACTGCGAAACCCTAGGTCAGATCTGCGGGGGAAAGGATGGAAGATTTACCAGAGCTGAGGAAGATGCGGAAGGTTGCCGCGATGCTCTGGTGTGCTCAGGTTGATGCAGCGGCCAAGGTTGAGGCAGAGGTCGACGGCGGCGGCGGAGCTCCGAGGCTGGCGACGCGAGGAAGACGAAGAAGGCACGAAGGGGAGAAAAGAAATGACCCTTCGGTCCTATTTATAAGGCGAAAGAACATGTGTCAGGCGCGACAATCAAGGGGCCACGAAACGGAGCTGTCGCCTCGATTTCCGCAGATCTATTAAACAAAGAAGCATAATGGATAGCTTCGTTATGACAGGTGACGTCACTCCGGTTTACAGCAATCAGAGAAGATGACATCATGGCGGTTTACCAATTTATGAGAAGATGTTGAAGATGAAGCTTTGTAGGATTGACATGAACCCGTTCAAATCAATCTGGGGCCTAATGTTGGGGATATTACTACTGGGCGTAAACCGGCCTATCTGGGCCGGGTTAACTTCGTCAGTAGTTAAGTATGTTAAAGCCCAAGAAGACAGATGAGGGCTCAAGGCCCATGGTCGGTTCAAGGCCTGTAGCCGTAAACCGGCGTTAGTAGTTAACTTGTATTGTAAGTTAGGAATAAGTAGAGACCAAACCGGACACATCTATGAGCCGGTATTGGGACTCTGTAAGCCGACGGGAGTCACCCGTGTATATAAGGGGACGACCCGGCGGCGGTTCAAGGACAACAGACAACAACTCGAGACATAGGCGAAGCTTGTTTGCTCCCTAGTCATCGAAACCCCATCAATTCCATCACAACTAGACGTAGGCTTTTACCTTCATTGAAGGGGCCGAACTAGTATAAACTCTCTTGCGTCCTGTGTCCGCTTTAACCCCTTCAAGCTAACCCGTAGCGATGGCTCCACGACTAAGTCCTTTCTCTAGGACATCTGCCGTGACAAAACCACGACAGGCAATCGGTATACCCAATATTTCGGTGACCGTATGATGACTTCCATATATAAATCTTCACCTCCGGACTATTCCGGAACTCCTCGTGACGTCCAGGATCTCATCCGGGACTCCGAACAACATTCGGTAATCACATACAAGTCTTCCTAATAACCCTAGCGTCATCGAACCTTAAGTGTGTAGACCCTACGGGTTCGGGAACCATGCAGACATGACCGAGACAACTCTCCGGCCAATAACAGCGGGATCTGGATACCCATGTTGGCTCCCACATGTTCCCCGATGATCTCATCGGATGAACCGCGATGTCGAGGATTCAAGCAATCCCGTATACAATTCCCTTTGTCAATCAGTATGTTACTTGCCCAAGATTCGATCATCGGTATCCCAATACCTCGTTCAATCACGTTACCGGCAAGTCACTTTACTCGTTCCGTAATGCATGATCCCATGACCAACTACTTAGTCACAATGAGCTCATTATGATGATGCATTACCGAGTGGGCCCAGAGATACCTCTCCGTCATACGGAGTGACAAATCCCAGTCTCGATTCGTGCCAACCCAACAGACACTTTCGGAGATACCTGTAATGCACCTTTATAGCCACCCAGTTACGTTGTGACGTTTGGTGCACCCAAAGCATTCCTACGGTATCCGGGAGTTGCACAAACCCACGACAGTTGGCGCCCACCGTGGGGCTATCGCATGATGGTTTCGAGTTCTTGAAGGGCAGCTTCGAAGGGCTCAAGGAATACGCTGTGGGCCGGATGACTAAGAGTCATCGCAGCAAGCTCTACATCGACGACGCGGGATGGGGTCCCGAGGCCGATTCAATTGAATACGGGTACCGGGTCCCCTTTGGTGGGATTCACATCTTCATTGGCAAGATCGACGAACTGGGCCCTGAGCCGGACACCTGCACCGACATCATCGAGACGGCTCAGCGTGCAAGCCCTGCCCAGGTTCAGCCCGCAGCAAGGCATGTTTTCGTAGGTGTCATCCATGGAGCGGAATATGAAGATGGACCGGCATCTGATGGGGAAACCGTTATCCATTCTGATGATGAGTCTTCAACCGGAGAGACTGAGTCCCTGTACCAACTGCAGGATGGCCGGACCCCATCGATCTGCCAAGCCGGGTCACGGTCTTCATGGCCGGTACACAACCAGTGCAACATTCTTCTACCGCCGCGGCAATGACCTCCGATTCAGCAGCAGCAACGCGAGCAGGAGCAGGGGGCTCAGCACCACCTCCGGCTCAGGTTTTGTCCGATCTGTTTGACACCCTAGCGATGTTACTGGCAGCAGAGGTGGGTGCAGCAAACCGGAATCAACATAACGCGGATATTGCAAAGGTGAAGGATCAGATAGCTCAGGCTAAGGCGGACCTGGCAGCAGAGAACGCCAGGATGGCTACAGAACGGGCCAAGTTAGAAGCTCAGACCTACCGGCTTAGGCTGGATCAGAGTGCCTCAGATGATGTCATGAGGAGGAGATACCGGTCGCACCTCCCGCCGGGTTATGAGCCAAGGAACCTCTTCAACACCCCAGGAGCGGGAACCAGTAACCAGCCAGTGATAAACTGGACGGAGGCACCGGGAACAGGAGCGCCGGTTCAGCCGCGCACGATGAACCCCCCTCGTCAAAACAACATTGTACCACAGTACGTTCCGACGCCCCCGGGGCATTACTCCAACCCGTTGGATAACATTGTGGCCGCCGCTTCACGATTGGCAGCCCTCCCAATTGACGTTGAGTCACCAGTGGCGATTGAGACACAACGGGCCAGAGAGCTCCTTCAAACAGCTTTAAACCAACAGCAGGCTTATTCGCATAGTCGCGAGAGGATTAATTCCACCCCCCGTCCAAGTCGGAGCTACAGCAGGCATATTGAGGATGAACCGGCCGTGTCAAGCAGTGCACGTCACCGCAACTCGCCGCGAGGGCATAACCCGACAGGTGGTGGTGCTAATGCGCAGGATGTGGTGGATCATGGGCGAGCACGTCGAGAGGCCGATTTAGCCGCTCAGCACACAGCTCGTCAACCTATTCCGGTTCGTCCAACCGCCTTGATGGAGCCGGGTTTGGTCTTCAGTTCTTTGGGGGTGCCCTGTCTCACCCCAGCCTTACGCAATGTACGACTGCCCAAGGATTTCAAAGGCCCTCGCAAGGTACCCAATTACACCGCTGATTTGCAACCAGAGTCATGGGTTGAGAGTTATGAGATGGCAATGGAGATGCTGGATGTGGATGAAGCGGTGTGTGCTAAGTATTTCACCATGATGTTAGAAGGAACGGCTCGTACCTGGTTAAAGAGCCTACTAGCTAACTCCATTGTGTCATGGGCCGAGTTGAAGAGCCGGTTTATCCAGAATTTCAAGGATACATGTAAGCAACCCATGTCAATTGTGGACCTAGCCGCTTGCGTTCAAGAAGAGGGGGAGTCTACGACCCATTGGGTGAAGCGAGTCTAAGCCATTTTGCATTCATCAGACCGCATCAACGCGGATACAACAGTTTTGATGTTGGAAGGCAATTGCCGGTTTATGCCATTAAAACTCAAGTTGGGAAGGTGATGTCTACTACACAACCTTCTTCTTGTAGACGTTGTTGGGCCTCCAAGTGCAGAGGTTTGTAGGACAGTAGCAAATTTCCCTCAAGTGGATGACCTAAGGTTTATCAATCCGTAGGAGGCGTAGGATGAAGATGGTCTCTCTCAAGCAACCCTGCAACCAAATAACAAAGAGTCTCTTGTGTCCCCAACACACCCAATACAATGGTAAATTGTATAGGTGCACTAGTTCGGCGAAGAGATGGTGATACAAGTGGTATATGGATGGTAGATAAAGGATTTGTAATCTGAAATTATAAAAACAGCAAGGTAACTAATGATAAAAGTGAGCGTAAACGGTATTGCAATGCGTTGAAACAAGGCCTAGGGTTCATACTTTCACTAGTGCAAGTTCCCTCAACAATAATAACATAATTGGAATACATAACTATCCCTCAACATGCAACAAAGAGTCACTCCAAAGTCACTAATAGCGGAGAACAAACGAAGAGATTATGGTAGGGTACGAAACCACCTCAAAGTTATTCTTTCCAATCAATCCGTTGGGCTATTCCTATAAGTGTCACAAACAGCCCTAGAGTTCGTACTAGAATAACACCTTAAGACACAAATCAACCAAAACCCTAATGTCACCTAGATACTCCAATGTCACCACAAGTATCCGTGGGTATGATTATACGATATGCATCACACAATCTCAGATTCATCTATTCAACCAACACAATAGGACCTCAAAGAGTGCCCCAAAGTTCTACCGGAGAATCACGACGAAAACGTGTGCCAACCCCTATGCATAGGTTCATGGGCGAACCCGCAAGTTGATCACCAAAACATACATCAAGTGAATCACGTGATATCCCATTGTCACCACAGATATCCACGGCAAGACATACATCAAGTGTTCTCAAATCTTTAAAGACTCAATCCGATAAGATAACTTCAAAGGGGAAACTCAATTCATTACAAGAGAGTAGAGGGGGAGGAGAAACATAAGATCCAACTATAATAGCAAAGCTCGCGATACATCAAGATCGTGCCAAATCAAGAACACGAGAGAGAGAGAGATCAAACACATAGCTACTGGTACATACCCTCAGCCCCGAGGGAGAACTACTCCCTCCTCGTCATGGAGAGCACCAGATGATGAAGATGGCCACCGGAGAGGGATTGCCCCCTCCGGCAGGGTGCCGGAACGGGTCTAGATTGGCTTTCGGTGGCTACGGAGGCTTCTGGCGGCGGAACTCCCGATCTATTGTGCTTCTCGGATGTTTTTAGGGTATATGGAGATATATAGGCGGAAGAAGTACGTCAGGGGGGCCACGAGGGGCCACGAGGGTGGAGGGCGCGCCCAGGGGGGTGGGCGCGCCCCCCTCTCGTGACCTCCTCGCAGATCCCCCGACGTGCACTCCAAGTCTTCTGGGCTTCTTTCCTTCCAAAAATGAGTTCCGTGAAGTTTCAGGTCAATTGGACTCCGTTTGATTTTCCTTTTCTTCGAAACCCTAAAACAGGGTAAAAACAGAAACTGGCACTGGGCTCTGGGTTAATAGGTTAGTCCCAAAAATGATATAAAAGTGTATAATAAAGCCCATAAACATTCAAAACAGTAGATAATATAGCATGGAGCAATCAAAAATTATAGATACGTTGGAGACGTATCAGCATCCCCAAGCTTAATTCCTGCTCGTCCTCGAGTAGGTAAATGATAAAAACAGAATTTTTGATGGAGTGCTACTTGCATAATTTCAATGTAATTCTTCTTAATTGTGGTATGAATATTCAGATCCGATAAGATTCAAGACAAAGTTCATATTGATAAAAAATAATAATACTTCAAGCATACTAACTAAGCAATTATGTCTTCTCAAAATAACATGGCCAAAGAAAGCTATCCTACAAAATCATATAGTCTGGCTATGCTCTAATCTTTCACCACACAATATTTAAATCATGCACAACCCCGATGAAAGCAAGCAATTGTTTCATACTTTTGATGTCTAAAAACTTTTTCATCTTCACGCAATACATGAGCGCGTGAGCCATGGATATAGCACTATAGGTGGAATAGAATGGTGGTTGTGGAGAAGACAAAAAGGGAGAAGATAGTCTCACATCAACTAGGCGTATCAACGGGCTATGGAGATGCCCATCAATAGATATCAATGTGAGTGAGTGGATTGCCATGCAACGGATGCACTAGAGCTATAAGATGTATGAAAGCAACGCTAAGGGAGGTGCATGCGCTTCGAAGGAAGGAAAGAGAGAATCTCACTCATATTGATATCTATTGATGGGCATCTCCATAGCCCGTTGATACGCCTAGTTGATGTGAGACTATCTTCCCCCTTTTTGTCTTCTCCACAACCACCACTCTATTCCACCTATAGTGCTATGTCCATGGCTCACGCTCATGTATTGCGTGAAGATTGAAAAAGTTTTAGAACATCAAAAGTATGAAACAATTGCTTGGCTTGTCATCGGGGTTGTGCATGATTTAAATATTTTGTGTGGTGAAGATAGAGCATAGCCAGACTATATGATTTTGTAGGGATAGCTTTCTTTGGCCATGTTATTTTGAGAAGACATAATTGCTTAGTTAGTATGCTTGAAGTATTATTATTTCTATATCAATATGAACTTTTGTCTTGAATCTTATGGATCTGAATATTCATACCACAATTAAGAAGAATCACATTGAAATTATGCCAAGTAGCACTCCGCATCAAAAATTCTGTTTTTATCATTTACCTACTCGAGGACGAGCAGGAATTAAGCTTGGGGATGTTGATACGTCTCCAACGTATCTATAATTTTTGATTGCTCAATGCTATATTATCTATTGTTTTGAATGTTTATGGGCTTTATTATACACTTTTATATCATTTTTGGGACTAACCTATTAACCCAGAGCCCAGTGCCAGTTTCTGTTTTTACCCTGTTTTAGGGTTTCGAAGAAAAGGAAAATCAAATGGAGTCCAATTGACCTGAAACTTCACGGAACTCATTTTTGGAAGGAAAGAAGCCCAGAAGACTTGGAGTGCACGTCGGGGGATCTGCGAGGAGGTCACGAGGTAGGGGGGCGCGCCCACCCCCCCTGGGCGCGCCCTCCACCCTCGTGAGCCCCTCGTGGCCCCCTTGACGTACTTCTTCCGCCTATATATCTCCATATACCCTAAAAACATCCGAGAGCACAATAGATCGGGAATTTCGCCGCCAGAAGCCTCCGTAGCCACCGAAAGCCAATCTAGACCTGTTCCGGCACCCTGCCGGAGGGGGCAATCCCTCTCCAGTGGCCATCTTCATCATCATGGTGCTCTCCATGACGAGGAGGGAGTAGTTCTCCCTCGGGGCTGAGGGTATGTACCAGTAGCTATGTGTTTGATCTGTCTCTCTCCCGTGTTCTTGATTTGGCACGATCTTGATGTATCGCGAGCTTTGCTATTATAGTTGCCTCTTATGTTTCTCCTCCCCCTCTACTCTCTTGTAATGAATTGAGTTTCCCATTTGAAGTTATCTTATCAGATTGAGTCTTTAAAGATTTGAGAACACTTGATGTATGTCTTGCCATGGATATCTGTGGTGACAATGGGATATCACGTGATTCACTTGATGTATGTTTTGGTGATCAACTTGCGGGTTCTGCCCATGAACCTATGCATAGGGGTTGGCACACATTTTCGTCGTGATTCTCCGGTAGAAACTTTGGGGTACTCTTTGAGGTCCTATGTGTTGGTTGAATAGATGAATCTGAGATTGTGTGATGCATATCGTATAATCATACCCACGGATACTTGTGGTGACATTGGAGTATCTAGGTGACATTAGGGTTTTGGTTGATTTGTGTCTTAAGGTGTTATTCTAGTACGAACTCTAGGGATGTTTGTGACACTTATAGGAATAGCCCAACGGATTGATTGGAAAGAATAACTTTGAGGTGGTTTCGTACCCTACCATAATCTCTTCGTTTGTTCTCTGCTATTAGTGACTTTGGAGTGACTCTTTGTTGCATGTTGAGGGATAGTTATGTGATCCAATTATGTTAGTATTGTTGAGCGAACTTGCACTAGCGAAAGTATGAACCCTAGGCCTTGTTTCAACGCATTGCAATACCGTTTACGCTCACTTTTATCATTAGTTACCTTGCTGTTTTTATAATTTCAGATTACAAATACCTTTATCTACCATCCATATACCACTTGTATCACCATCTCTTCGCCGAACTAGTGCACCTATACAATTTACCATTGTATTGGGTGTGTTGGGGACACAAGAGACTCTTTGTTATTTGGTTGCAGGGTTGCTTGAGAGAGACCATCTTCATCCTACGCCTCCTACGGATTGATAAACCTTAGGTCATCCACTTGAGGGAAATTTGCTACTGTCCTACAAACCTCTGCACTTGGAGGCCCAACAACGTCTACAAGAAGAACGTTGTGTAGTAGACATCACCTTCCCAACTTGAGTTTTAATGGCATAAACCGGCAATTGCCTTCCAACGTCAAAACTGATGTATCCGCGTTGATGCGGTCTGATGAATGCAAAATGGCTTAGACTCGCTTCACCCAATGGGTCGTAGACTCCCCCTCTTCTTGAACGCAAGCGGCTAGGTCCACAACTGACATGGGCTGCTTACATGTATCCTTGAAATTCTGGATAAACCGGCTCTTCAACTCGGCCCATGACACAATGGAGTTAGCTAGTAGGCTCTTTAACCAGGTACGAGCCGTTCCTTCTAACATCATGGTGAAATACTTAGCACACACCGCTTCATCCGCATCCAGCATCTCCATTGCCATCTCATAACTCTCAACCCATGACTCTGGTTGCAAATCAGCGGTGTAATTGGGTACCTTGCGAGGGCCTTTGAAATCCTTGGGCAGTCGTACATTGCGTAAGGCTGGGGCGAGACAGGGCACCCCCAAAGAACTGAAGACCAAACCCGGCTCCATCAAGGCGGTTGGACGAACCGGAATAGGTTGACGAGCTGTGTGCTGAGCGGCTAAATCGGCCTCTCGACGTGCTCGCCCATGATCCACCACATCCTGCGCATTAGCATCACCACCTGTCGGGTTATGCCCTCGCGGTGAGTTGCGGTGACGTGCACTGCTTGACGCGGCCAGTTCATCCTCAATATGCCAGCTGTAGCTCCGACTTGGACGGGGGGTGGAATTAATCCTCTCGCGACTATGCGAATAAGCCTGCTGTTGGTTTAAAGCTGTTTGAAGGAGCTCTCTGGCCCGTTGTGTCTCAATCGCCACTGGTGACTCAACGTCAATTGGGAGGGCTGCCAATCGTGAAGCGGCGGCCAGAATGTTATCCAACGGGTTGGAGTAATGCCCCGGGGGCGTCGGAACGTACTATGGTACAATGTTGTTTTGACGGGGTGGGTCCATCGTGCGCGGCTGAACCGGCGCTCCTGTTACCGGTGCCTCCGTCCAGTTTATCACTGGCTGGTTACTGGTTCCCGCTCCTGGGGTGTTGAAGAGGTTCCTTGGCTCATAACCCGGCGGGAGGTGCGACCGGTATCTCCTCCTCATGACATCATCTGAGGCACTCTGATCCAGCCTAAGCCGGTAGGTCTGAGCTTCTAACTTGGCCCGTTCTGTAGCCATCCTGGCGTTCTCTGCTACCAGGTCCGCCTTAGCCTGAGCTATCTGATCCTTCACCTTTGCAATATCCGCGTTATGTTGATTCCGGTTTGCTGCACCCACCTCTGCTGCCAGTAACATCGCTAGGGTGTCAAACAGATCGGACAAAACATGAGCCGGAGGTGGTGCTGAGCCCCCTGCTCCTGCTCGCGTTGCTGCTGCTGAATCGGAGGTCATTGCTGCGGCGGTAGAAGAATGTTGCACTGGTTGTGTACCGGCCATGAAGACCGCGACCCGGCTTGGCAGATCGATGGGGTCCGGCCATCCTGCAGTTGGTACAGGGACTCAGTCTCTCCGGTTGAAGACTCATCATCAGAATGGATAACGGTTTCCCCATCAGATGCCGGTCCATCTTCATATTCCGCTCCATGGATGACACCTACGAAAACATGCCTTGCTGCAGGCTGAACCTGGGCAGGGCTTGCACGCTGAGCCGTCTCGATGATGTCGGTGCAGGTGTCCGGCTCAGGGCCCAGTTCGTCGATCTTGCCAATGAAGATGTGAATCCCACCAAAGGGGACCCGGTACCCGTATTCAATTGAATCGGCCTCGGGACCCCATCCCGCGTCGTCGATGTAGAGCTTGCTGCGATGACTCTTAGTCATCCGGCCCACAGCGTATTCCTTGAGCCCTTCGAAGCTGCCCTTCAAGAACTCGAAACCATCATGCGATAGCCCCACGGTGGGCGCCAACTGTCGTGGGTTTGTGCAACTCCCGGATACCGTAGGAATGCTTTGGGTGCACCAAACGTCACAACGTAACTGGGTGGCTATAAAGGTGCATTACAGGTATCTCCGAAAGTGTCTGTTGGGTTGGCACGAATCGAGACTGGGATTTGTCACTCCGTATGACGGAGAGGTATCTCTGGGCCCACTCGGTAATGCATCATCATAATGAGCTCATTGTGACTAAGTAGTTGGTCATGGGATCATGCATTACGGAACGAGTAAAGTGACTTGCCGGTAACGTGATTGAACGAGGTATTGGGATACCGATGATCGAATCTTGGGCAAGTAACATACTGATTGACAAAGGGAATTGTATACGGGATTGCTTGAATCCTCGACATCGCGGTTCATCCGATGAGATCATCGTGGAACATGTGGGAGCCAACATGGGTATCCAGATCCCGCTGTTATTGGCCGGAGAGTTGTCTCGGTCATGTCTGCATGGTTCCCGAACCCGTAGGGTCTACACACTTAAGGTTCGATGACGCTATGGTTATTAGGAAGACATGTATGTGATTACTGAATGTTGTTCGGAGTCCCGGATGAGATCCCGGACGTCACGAGGAGTTCCGGAATAGTCCAGAGGTGAAGATTTATGTATGGGAAGTCATCATACGGTCACCGGAAATATTCGGGGGTATACCGGTATTGTACCTGTCGTGGTTTTGTCACGGCAGATGTCCTAGAAAAAGGACTTAGTCGTGGAGCCATCGCTACGGGT